>NW_016163149.1:0-38167 GCF_001687245.7 Rhagoletis zephyria | reverse complement strand
GTGCTCAAGGTGCCATTAGCAAGTACTCAGTAACTCATTCATATGCATGGCTATACATTAGTGACTACTAAAAGCATGCATAGGTAAGCATGTAAGTATTTAGTAAGCATGTAGGCAAGCGTGTTTCTAATGCAACAGTTTTGTCAGATTTTCATTACTTGCATGCATATTCATTGTTTTAAGTGGTTGACTGCAAATGCAAAATCTATTCAAAATTATTCAATTCTCCTAATAACTTGCAAATCCGTAAGTGCCATTACTATTATTAGGGCAAAGTTAGAAACTTCACCTTCCTTAATATATGTATGTACGTATGAGCTTCTCATATGCGATACAATGCAACAATCGGTAAGACACGTAAATGTAGATTTTCGGCTTGCGCGCCTAAAAGTAGGCATGCTACAAGTGAATGCTTTGTATACTTTATACGACGAAACACCTGTAAATAAAAGGATTGTGTTGCAATTGTAGCTTTGGTAATTATGTAGGAAGTAGCTTCGATCAGACCCATCAGTTTATTTCCTTCGCGCTTACGAAGATTACATACAAATACAGACACACATGTATATATGCTTGTTGCATTTACTTTCACACTTCGGTGCGTCGCTCGACTTTAAGCAAAAACGTAAAGGACTTCAGGAAATAGGTCATTTTAACATTTTCTTATTGGAGATTTCAAGGTCTAACTCATGACTACAACCTGGCGACGAATAACTGTTACCCCGGTTTTTTGGTCGTTTATAGGTTTTGCGAAACAAGTATTTTATTGTTAATTTTCCACAGATTTGACTATAGTTGTATTAATTTAATTTTAAATTGATAAGGATTATTTCCATTTGCTAGCAGTTTAAACTTTGAGAGAAAAGTTCATTTGGCACACAAGTCTTTTTCAGGTGAATTTTTTCTTAGGCTTTATAAAAAAAAAAAAAAAAAAAAAACAACACAAAAAAGAAAAAACTGTATTTGGTTTGGTCGAATGAATTGCCGTCCTAGTCACCAGTTCCGAGGCTATTCGATTTTTGAGTATCAGGCCTTATGTTGGATAAAAGGACGAGTGTAGGGGAGTCAAAATATAGAAAATTTGCCTATGGTTACACTGCTCGCAAATATAAATAAGGATTAAAATTTAAACACTAATTAATACAACTAAAGTAAAATCTGTGGAAAATTAACAATAAAATACTTGTTTCGCAAAATCTATAAACGGCCCTTCTATTTCTCAAAAAAACCTGGGTAACAGTTATTCGTCGCCACGCTGTATATTTGCTGAGTAAAATTAAGCCAGATTCAAATTATTCAAACTGGTATCTTTTGTAGGCACACTGCTAATTCAATGAATTTCAAATCCACTAAAATCCTAGTTTCGATTAATTCCGACAACTGTGCCTATAGGGGCTCGATACAACTCAAAAATTTATATATCTCGATATAAATCCGTAACTCGATAAAATCTGGATATTTCTATAAATTTCGATAACACGCTTAATTTTGATAACTCCTGATTTTTCGAAAGCTATCGACAAAATTCGATTAATTGTTACATTCTGCACTTAGATAACCTTCAAATTTCGATAACTCGATCTATCTTGCAAATTCAAAAAAAAAAACTTCGATTCGTTAAATCGACAAATTTCAGTAAATCAATAAATATCGATAGCTCGATAGTTGGCAGAATTCGATGCATTACGATAGCCCAGTAAATGTAGTAACGCTTTAAATAGTTATAATTCAATAAATATCGAAAACTAATTTTCTGTGTCTATAAATTTCGACAAATCAATAAATCAGTTTGAGTGGTTGCGATAACTCAATAAGCATGGAAAGCTCGATAAATTTCGATTACTATAAACTTTGCCGATTTCGATAAATAAATTTTTAATTACTGAATTTATTTCTATTCTTATCGAAAAATTTCAATAAATCGTACCCTAATTCTTATGTACTTCTCGTTGTAACCATTTTCGTCTTTATCTTCATTTTTTCCTTCACTTTTTCGTCTTAATCGTTACCATTTATTTTTCCATTAGCACATTTATCTTGATTAAAAATTTTAATTTCAAACATGAAGTAAAACAAATTGCGAAAACAACTCAAATTGAACAGGCTGCATAACAGCTATACACAAGTACGGACGATTTTGGCCCTTATTTTCAACCAATTTTGAAACCTTCATCTGCAGAAAAATACCTTTCTAATGGCGTACGAAGATGAATGAATTTCAGTCAGTGTTAATTTCATGTTATGGAAAAAATCGTTTCGGCGCTGAGCTTTCACTCAGCAGTGACACTTTTCATACGAAATTATTTCAGATTGTTGGTGGCCGTACGAAGGTGACCTACGCCACAGTGTTACTTATACCTGGGTATTACTTCCATTATTATACCCTTTTAATTGGGATTCACTAGCACTTTGGATTCAATTCTATATAGCAAACCTGTAAGCATTAATTTGTATGAGCACATGTATGTGTACAATAGTCAAGCGAAAACCCCAAGGGGCAGAGCAAAATGGGCAGCCAAGTGGTACATTTATCAGTATTGCAGTGTTGTTTTACCACGATTAGCTGCAAACATACTTTATATGTGCGCATTTACTTAATTGCTTACATACATATGTACAAATGTACTTACATATGTATTAGACATTAGAAAGCAGCAGAATGGTAGCCTGCCCTCATCCTTATTGCGTAGAAGCGTTACGCATGTTACAAGTTGCAAATTGGAAGCGCTGGCCCACCTTCATCAAATGCTCGACTTACAAAGCCAGCTTCACATTTTCATTTAACTGGCATTTGTTTCTACGAGTACACTGGCAACTACATACATACATATGTACATCTGCTGCATTTCTCTCTGCTGCTCCACAATGTTTGTATAAATTAGCGTTTTGTTTTTGCTTGGGGGGGGGCGGCGGAAATAGCTTGGTTCGGCAAAGCACTTATGCCAGTTACAGCAATTCAAATGAGTAAGTGTGTTAGTGCATTTGTATAAATACTTACACATATGCATATTTAAATACACGCATGTAGATATTTTATGTATGTATTTATTAGTACTACAAGCGCTCTTTAGAGGCTAGTACAAGCGAGCTGCCAAGTTGCAACAGCAGTCATCATTGTAGCTTTTGTGCAAGCTTTTCTTTCTCCCCACCTACGCTCTTCCTTGGCACTTTGAGCGTGACGTACTTGAAATATAAAACACTGAAGCAGTTACGCAAACACACAAGCAAGCAAGCAAACACACATAAGTATGCACGCATATACGTTTGCATAAGTATATACATACATACATAGATGCGTACAAGCATGGAGAATATGTATATGGAAGTATGCACTCAAAGTTATGCACTTTTCCCTCGAGCACTCCTTCGCATTGAGCATAAGCAAAGCATACGTTCAGGATCTTGTATTTATGTACACACACACACACACACACAGGTACGCACAAACTACGTACATATGTACATCCCAACATGCCTTTTCCCACAAACACTTCACTTTACCACTTTCTATGGGCAAAACTTCATTTAACAGCCAGTAGTCGAGTATCATCGAGTCTTTTTTTTGCTGCCAACCACAATAATCATAACGGTACTTGCTAATTATCATTTCAATAAATGCTAAGTGCAAAGTTAAACTATCCTTCACCCACATTATGTGAATGGGAATGGCTTTTTAATGCATTCAAGTAGGCTTGACATAGAGTCCTCTAACCACCGTTGGGAATATGCATTTGCTGATTTGCTAAGCGATTGCATTGATCATTGGATATCAACAAAATGAATATGTGTGAATACTTATTGTAAATGCATATATTAACTCAAGGTCGTTAATGAAATACGTTAACGGACTTGCATTTTGCATTATGCTGAATGAGCGGAGTTATCGAGAAGACCTCAGTAAAGAAACACAATGCATAAAGCTGGTAAAATGGAGGGGCCCGTTTGAGAATGGAAGCAAGTCTTATAGAATTATTTTCAAGGCGAGGCGCGGCGGTGTTTTTATTTATCTTCTATAAAAACCCTTTGCTTAAAAATTGGAACAAATTCTAAATTTATAAAATTTATTCTTTTCTGATATTTATACCTTTCATGAGCATAAAATGATATTATAACTTTGGTCCGATGTTTGTAAGTACCAGAACAAAAAGAGATAGACCCATGAAAATGTATACTTATATGATCAGAACGTCGAGCTGAGTTGATTTAGCCATGTCCGTCTGTCCGTCTGTCTGTCTGTTTGTATGCAATCTAGTCTCTCAGTTTTCGAGATATCCGGATCAAATTTGGTAGGTGGGTGTATTTTTATAATGTATTAATCATTTGTCGGAACCGGAAGAATCGGATCACTATAACATATAGCTCCCATACAACTGATTGTTCAGATATGAGATTTTTCGTTATAACTTCTCCATTTATGCAGCTACGAACATGAAATTTTGCAGTACTTGCACCCATTATCAACAGAATACTTACAGTGAAAATTACAAAGATCGGGTCACTATAACCTATAGCTCCCATACAACTGATTGTTCAGATATAAAATTTTGCGTTATAACTCCTCCATTTATATAGCTAGGAACATGAAATTCCGCACTGTTTTCAATAATTATCAACAGAAAACTTACAGTGAAAATTAAAAAGATCGGGTAACTATAACCTATAGCTCCCATACAACTGATTGTTCAGATATAAAATTTTGCGTTATAACTCCTCCATTTATATAGCTAGGAACATGAAATTCCGCACTGTTTTCAATAATTATCAACAGAAAACTTACAGTGAAAATTAAAAAGATCGGGTAACTATAACCTATAGCTCCCATACAACTGATTGTTCAGATATGAGATTTTTCGTTATAATTCATCCATTTATGTAGCTAGGACCATGAAATTTCGCGCTGTTTTCACTCATTATCAGCAGAAGACTTACAGTGAAAATAACGAAGATCGGGTCACTATAACCTGCAGCCCCCATACAACTGATTGTTCAGATATGAGGTCTTTTATCATATCTCCTCCATTTATGCAGCTAGGAACATGAAATTTCGCACCATTTTCACTCATTATTAACAGAATACTTACAGTTAAAATAATAAGTATCGGGTTACTATAACATATTTGTATCTTCCATACATCTGATTGTTCAGATATTGGATTTTACTGTAAAACTCCTTTATTTGAACAGCTAAAACCGATAAATTTTGTAAGCTATTTTATAAATAATAATACAAAGTCTACTGAGAAAATCGTCAAAATCTATGCTGTTTAAGCTTTATCTCTTATACCACTGATTGTTCAGATACCAGTTTTTGCCATATATCTCCTTTATGTAGGAAACTAAACCCAATAAATTGTGTTACCGGTTTACATACCGATCACATAGCAGTGGAAATCACTTAGATTGGTGCTATATAAGGTATATCTTCCACACCTCTGATTGTTTAGATGCGATTTTTTATATAAGTATGTAACTTCTCTATGGATGTATGCAGATGTATCCAAAAGCAATAGATTTGAAGAGCTTTACGAAGTGAGATTGTCAAACAAGTTTATGAAGCATACATACTTTTTTTTATAAATATGGGTGTTAGTTAATATATTTTCGAAAATATTTAATCCTGGAAATGTAATTTATATTCTTAAAACTCGATTCTACATATCGTGCACTTTCTTCAAAGTCCACTATTTACCTTCATCACACTAACTGAATAAAAATGTGTGACAACCATCTTTGAAAAATACTTTTGGTAGTAAACTTTCCTAAACCTCTTTAGTTTCATACCCTTATTGCAATACTAAATTTATCATATCAATTAAATCCAATTCAAATTTCAGGTGGCAACCTTCTACAAAACTATTTTCGGCTGCAAGCCTTCGTAAACCTCCTTCTTTTGACAGCCGTAATGTAGTATTTACTTTATTTTTTTCAATTTACTTAATCGGCAATGTTCAAACAGGTGGCAACTCTCTACTTATTTTTTTCCTACATTTAATGTTAGACCCTTAGCAATGCGTCGGTGAAAACTGCTTTCAATTCCATGTATGTATTAGTTCTCGAGTGATGCGCGTACAAAGATACAGACAGAAATACACAAATTCTAAAAATTGTTCATTTGGCTTCTGTTGCTCTAATAAAGACCCCCCATTTTAATTTTTCTTTAATATCTATAATCTACAGACATTGGCCTGTTACAATTGTATTATATTTATAGATAAATATGCATATTTTCACACTTGAAATATTTTCAAGTCATAAATATTCCGTGAAATATTTCGAAAATATTCGCTAACGTTCATATGCCTGTCAAACATTTATGCATTCTTCCATTGCACTCCGACTGTGTAACGCCGGCAGCAACTCAACAGCAGCAAAATGTGTTCGCTAACAAAATTACGAACTAAATCAAACCGCAAGCAAATTTGTACGCAAAAGAGCACCAACACTGCAGTCAGCTGTCACTCAGACGGACAACAGTGTTAGCGCAACTTTTGATACCGCGCCACCCACCCAACTCTGACTAAGTAACATTATCCGTCTGCGCAGGTGCACGTAGCTTTACTTTGCTGCAATCACCGCTTGACTTGTCGTCCATCACATCAGAGTAGCCAGCTCATGTCGCTGCCGCTTTGCACCAAATATCACCACACATCAACAAGGATGGATAGATAAGGGTCGCTGATTTGTGGGAAACTATGCAAACAAGTGCACACTACGAGTAGGAGTGCAACAAAGTTTCCATGTATATCGAACAGACGACACACATGCGCAACTTTAGACTCATATGAACACACATACATACATATATATGTATGTAGTTTGCATTCGACCGCCATGAAGTTAACTTGTTGTGGACAAATTGTTATTGCCAATGCCCGGCTGGCGCGGTCACGTCCTGGCGGATTTCCGCTCACTTATTGCTTGGCTCACCTTTGTCAAGTTGGAACCTCAGTCGCCTGCAAAAAGCTAGTTTAGACTCGCCCTCATATGAGGCGTCGCAGCGAGTCGCCTACATACCGTCCATCGACCATTGCTGCAATGTAAACAAAATAAAGCAAACTATTTGTGCGCCTGGATGGATTTATTTGCTGAAACCGCAGCGCCAACAAAAGCAATAGCAATAAAAATAACGACCGCCAGTGATTAGAGTAAAAATGAAAAACCGCATTCAAGTCAGATTGTCAAGCATGGTCAAGTGAATGGCGCTGTCGTCGACGCAGCCGCCGCCACTGATAGCGTTGGTGAATATGACAGTCAAATCTATGGTGATGTTGGCAAATTGCGTTGCGAACAAAACATTATCCTTTCGCAGACAATATGTACTCGCAGTATTGTTGCAGTGGGCATGGCAAGGTAGTGAATGCCTGTGAATTACCTACCGCGGAGTAATGCATCTATGCTCATGAATAGATTGTGTAAACAAAAGGAGAGGAAAATTGCAGAAACTAACGAGCAACTGACAGTGGCTGACTATGCCAATATAATAACTTGTCATAAACAAGTTGGCTAACCACATGCGAAATGACCGGGAAGTATTTAGTTTTTAAGCTTTTAAGTTAAATCCAATGTCACTTTTCACAAATATCGATTAATCGTTTGACATTTCATTCCCACTTCTTGCGAAGTATGTACCAACTGTTCTTCTAGTTCTTTCCAGTTTCCAGTTTCGAGTCTGAGTATGAGTATTTATTGTAGGTAAAGTACGTTCTGCGTCGATTCGACGACGGCCGTACACATGGATAACTTTAAAGCTATCCCACTTGCAATAAAGTGTAAAATTTAATTTATTTTAATTATTCAACCTATTTTCATTTAAACCCGATTTTTCTTTTATACATATTGCATCCGCTTTCGTTCAGTTTCGAAAAAAATAAAAATTGCCGTCGTCGATTTCACAAAGCATATACTTCCAGAGTTAAGTCTGACATTGGATAATCTTCTTGGTAACTAGGCCTGGGATAGGTGTGGTTAGATAAAGGGAGCATGCGTTGAATATTCCATACTTTCTCTCGGATACAGAATTGTTCATTGTGAGTGCCCTTTAATCGAAAAAGTACCTTGAAGTCATTATTCCACTGAACCAATTACTATCCTTGATGAGGCCGAGGAGATCCAACAGTTTCACCAGACTGTTGTAGAAGCGTGAACCCAAGAGATTTACTCACTTCGTCTGTAGACCTGAACATCGACACAGATAGTGGTTAATTGACTGTTCCTCATCATGGAAGCCTCTGCAGCGAGTACTTCTCGGTATTCGCCCCCCGTTGAAGCATTGGTGCTATAGCACAGTGTCCTAGGATGACGCCGGTAAGGACTTTTACTCCAGATATATGTATTGAGTTTTAGTTTGTCCCTGGGATCTTTTTCCTACTAAGCCACGACCATAATAATCTTGTGACATCGGCTCCGATTCCTTGTTCTATCTTTGAACCATCAGCGTAGATAGATACACCCCTCTCTGCTACTGGCAGGTTGGGAACCTAATGGGTATCTTCGTGTTAAAGTCCTAAATAGGCGCAATGTCAGCTGCTAGCTTCTATGTTAGCTTTAATTCCACTGAGCGGGCCTATTTTTAGCTCATCCACTTCTCTGAACTTGAGAGCGCTCCTTGCGTCTGTACCATGGATGAAAATATGCAGCGGTTAAAAATAAAATATCATGTTAAGTCCTTCCTGAGGTGCTCCCGATATGCCAAGGCATGCGAGTCTTTGCACTTTTCCTGTTATTCCTTGCGGAGCGTCGACGCCTCACTTGTGGTCTACAGCATTCCACAGAACTCTTGCCAGGAATCTTTATTTGTAGTCCTAATACTACTCTTGTATTTGTTAAAATGGTTTTATGTATGTTCCAGTGTTCCTCACATCGGCTGCGTTTAGAATTATTGAAGAACTTCCGTGCCGTCGATGTCAGTTTACTCAATTCTTCGTTCCACCATACCGGCTTGGGCTTTGCTCGTGGCCGAGATAGAGGACAACTCAGCTCGAAACACTTGGTCAGAACCGCGTGTAGATGATTAACAGCCCTATCCATTTTAAAATTCCCCCGCCTAACTTCGGTTTTCAAGGTAATTTGCAGAAAGTTTCTCAATATGTTTTTTCGGATTCCGAAAAGGTCGTGATATTTCTCAGATATTACTCAGAATCTATAGTGAAGAGTATCCTGCTTATATCTGAAAAGAAGCACGTTTTCGATATCCTAAACTCATTTAACCCAACTGTAGGTGAATCAGTGACAGTTCTATATCAATAACTTCTTACTTCATCATATTACGGAACGTTGGCTTATTACCCTCGTTACATATGACTAGGTTAGTGGAAAGAACAAAACCAACAAATCAAATTAAAAATTGTAAGCAAAAAACATAACCGGCTTCAATTCACATATACAAATTAGAGAGTACCGTTAATGTCTTCATAATCCAATGATCAAGTCGAATGTTAAGACGGTAACCATCTAACCCCAGTCCACCAACATTACCATTAATCAGCCAGAGGCTTTGGATGCGGGCTACATCCAGTTCCTTACCAGCGATGAACTTTATCAAGTCGAGCGAGGCGGAAGTGGAGTGATGGATGTTAATTTGCTTAGGATACAATTAGCGCATTTCGGCGCCATTTTCATATTTTGTAAGGCATATAGCTAATCAAGAGATCCCGGTTTCAATTGTACAGCTTAGGGTGCGAACAGAGTGGCCGCTTGTTGCCGAGCCGAGCCGACTGACGCTTATTGCGAGAACTTGTTCATGCGAGAAACAAGTTTGAGTGTGCATAGTGGATGCGAGAATCAGCGCTGATATTTTATCTATTATTTGTGTTTTATGTATGTTTGTATGCATTTGGGTTTGTTGTTCATTCGTGTTTGTGAAATTGAAGTGAAAAGATATGGATTCGTCAGATGATGAGTATTTAGCTTCGGCTACTGTTTTAAAGTATTTTATCAATAAAAAATCATTTGGAAAACATCCAATAAATGATAAACGAAGTGAATTTGGAGAATTTCATCACTTATATAGTGATTTAAAATAAATAAATAAAAAAATAAATAAAAAAGATTTTTTAATAACAATAATTTATTTATTAGGTTTTTCTTATGTATTTTATATTAATCGAAAATTTTTTTTTATAATTTTTATTTTATTTTTATTATGTTTTTTAATTTTTTATATGTATATTTTATTTACTTCTTTTATTACATTTTTTTTTAAATTTTGTTTATGTTTTTTTTTAATTTTTTTACTATTGTTATAATTTTATTTAATTTTTATTATTTATTTGAATTTTTATTTTTTTGTTTAATTTTTATTTTATTTTTTAATTTTTATTTTATTTTTAAATTTTATTATTTTTTTAATTTTTTGATTGCATGTTTTATTAACTTTTTCTTAAATTTTTGTTTTTAATTTTTTTTTATGTTTTCCAAACAAGTTGAAATCATAACAACATAACATAAACAATGTTTTCGGCGCTGAAATACGCTTTGGAACTGTTTTCTCGCATTCAATCAGCTTTGCGCTCTGACCAGCTCGGCGCCCACTATGACCTGTTCGCGCTTATTTGTACTAATTTGTATAGTACCAGTTTTCTCGCATTGGTTCTCGCAATAAGCGTCAGTCGGCTCGGCTCGGCAACAAGCGGCCACTCTGTTCGCGCCCTTAGGTAAATTCTTGAAAAAAAATCACATACAATTTTAAATGAGCCGCGGAAACCACAGTATACAAGAAGTAGCTTAGTTCAGGACTCGACCATGCAAACAAACCAAATAAAAAAGATTGTCGTTACCACCACTTTTCCAACGGCTGAGTGTGGAGAGAGTCACCTACATACATACGTTGCGTCATGGAGGTCTACCGCTTCATCGGCGCATCTTAATTTATTTCGGCGGTTCATCCTTTGTGTTTGCTAATCGGGAATTAAGTTAGTAACTGTTTTTTCTGAGTCGTTGATTGTTTGTGAATTATCTGCGAAACGTTTTACGACACCGTTCCTGCAGTCCCATTCACATCAACAAACGTGCTTTGGTCTACAAGTTTGTACCTGTCAATGCGCCAAGAAATATGCTACCACACTTCGTTGAATGTTGCGCTTGGCTGCAGATTTTGTCTTTGCATTTCGCCGCTTGTCGTCGCCGTTGTTATCTCAGCTGCCAAATTTGCGGCGGGCATTACTTGTTAGCTTGAATAATAGATATGCAGTGGCGCAGGTATGGTGGTGACGTGTTTGCAGAGTCATGGGCGAGGTGGCAAGCATTTAGCGGAACACTTTGTGGAAGCAACAATTTGTAAGGCAAACAACTTTTTTCAACAATTTAGCGAATTTGTGCTCGCTTTCGTTGCCGTCCGTTTTGTAGGTGTGAGCACGTTCTCTTGTTGGCTCGTTAGGCGCCGTTTGTCGTCAGCGAAAGTGGCAGCGACCAACGACCGGCCAGGATAGTATGATGTTGTAACGGTGAAAGAGTAGAAAACGACAGCAAAACTTTCTTGCGGCGCAGCTTCTTAAGTTTTAAACCCATTTCGTTAACACAATGAAAGCACCACAACCTATGAAAACACAGATAGATGGCTTAAGGCGATTGTTAAAGGCAAATGTAAGAATGTATGTATGTATGTATCTATGTATGTATGTACTCTCCAAGTGGAACGTGTAACAAAGTTTAAATTCAATTCTTAGATTACTGGGATTTTTATTTACATAATTTATAATTTAGTTATGCATGTAAATAGTTGAAATAATTCTTAGAAATAGTGTGCATGTCAATGAACTTTATCATTAAGGTGCATCAGATTTTCTTTCTTTTTTTTTGGAAATTGATAACTTTCATTGCTTTTTATACACATCCCACCATTTCTGTACACACCTAAGTACACAGCTTGAGAGTCCACAAAGAAATGTACTATTTAAATTTGTGCAATCGTACGCAATGCTCCATGCGATCATACCCTTATTAAAATTGTTTGATTAAAATAAAAAGATATTTTTTAACCAACAAATTTCTGAATGTAATCTGTATTTTCATCCCTGTACGAGACGCCTTAACCGTCTCCAATCGGGTTCAAAATTTATATGTAATATCTTCGACTATAGTAGCATCGACGTTGGGGTTGAGGCTTAGGAAATCTGATGTAAAAATTTGATTCCTACAATTAAGGACCACCTTAATATTCATACTCATACTGGTACATTCGCAAAATAAAAACCAATTAGAGCATTTCCTCAAAAATCTATTATGTATGTGATCAGTGATCACATTTAAGTGTACGACCCTTCATTAAATTGTAGATGTTTTGNTCGCAAAATAAAAACCAATTAGAGCATTTCCTCAAAAATCTATTATGTATCTGATCAGTGATCACATTTAAGTGTACGACCCTTCATTAAATTGTAGATGTTTTTGGTACTATTCTGCTCCGTCTGCCAACAGTCACATTCGGTTGGTTGCATTGCAACAAGTGTGTCTACATATAACACTGTGGGGACGTTAAAATTTTATATCTACTAAAAAACGACGAGACACGTATGTAAACTCATTTTTGGGTCGTAGATTACGTATCTGTATACCGTTGTTCTGGATCAGGTCATTTTCTAAAAATATTATTATTTTAAGTTTTCATTGCGAATAAAAAAAAAAATACCTTTAACATGGGAAGAACAGGCTTTAGTGCAAATGACGCAAATTACAAAAGATGTGTACTTTTTGAACTTTTTCCTAAAGTTTCCTAAAAGTTTAAATTAAAATATCTTGCGAAAATTACCTGATCTGTAAAAACGGTATACCGATCCATAATGTATGATTCAATATTAAGTTTACCTGTTTCGGCGTGTTAAAAAAACACTTGCGAAAGACACTTTACATGCAAGGTGTAACTGCTCTAGCACATGCTTTCTGAGATTTCGCAATTTTACAGCGATTCCGAAATATATTGCACAGCCACTTCTGGCACGGTCTTTATGACCGTTTTCTCTAGCAGCTTTCAAAACATATCTGCCCTTAAAACACAAACTTTAAAACACAATTTTTGTTTAAAGGGCAGATACCAAAATTTTAAAATTTAAATTTATTGACCCTATTCCCTCATATGAGATGCTTTTTGTCAGCTTGTGATATTAAAACCCTTACATAGGTAGCAGAAGTGCTCATTTTTCTGTTAATTTTCATGCCAACATTTTAAAAGGCAAAATTGACTGCCCTTCGCTCCCTCTGCGATGCGCTCCATTACTCTACGTAGGATTTTCGTAATCCAAGTAAATTAGAAATCATCCCTTACCAAGATCTCAATCTGAATTAAATCAATTTTCAGAGCTGGACCTGTCCCTTCCAATAGTTACAATCCGTAAAGTTCGGAGTCACTTCAACTAGCGTTTAAGCGATTATTCTATAGTAGGTAGGAACTGTTATTCATTTGACAGACACTTTCTTATAAAACGAGCATAAATAAATATGATTTATGAACTAAACTAATAAAAAAAAAATGTATTCTACTTACAGCTTCATTTCCTGTAAAATACCTACATCGAATCATGGAATATTGACCCAGAACCCGGCGGCTAATTTTAATGACATTTTACAAGACCCAAACCTTATTTTTTTATGTAAATGTAGTTAAAAGTAGATACTTTATATGGAATAAAACATTTATTCCAATTTCAAGACTGTGTTATTCATTTTCTCAATAAATCGTCAAAATAATTGAACGAATTAAATAAATTTTTTGAGTTACAAAGTTTTGTATTTTTTAATTGAACGAGTATTGTTAGGGACTACATCTAGGTACCGTTTGGCTTTGTAATATTAAAAAAAAAAAACAACTTCCAACTATACCGGCCGAGAAATGAGCAATATGTGTGGTAAGTAAAAGGGTATATATAAATTTGTATTTAAAAGACATTTTAATTCCAATATGTATGTATGTAGATTCGAAAATAAAATATTCATGGCCAGCAGCGCCAGCCTCAGGGACTAGTCTCATTTCCAGTGTTTGTGGGCTACTCAAAGCAACTTTTAGTTTAAAGTCGGCTTTACGCGAGAATCTATTTACAAATGTCACTTAGATACATAACATAGAAAAGCTAAAACAACCGACGGTCCTGACCTCCAACAACTTCTGAGCAAAATGGGAAATCACAATAAAAAATTGCGCAACAACCCACTTTAAAAAAAATAGAAATAAAATAAAAAATTAACAGTCTGACCGCGCAAATTTTTGATTGTCAAACTTTGCTGCAAATACTCTTTAAAGACAAACAAATTAAGGAAAATATGTAAGTAAGCAAAAGACAACGCAGCCGGAAATGTGAACAAGTGTTAAATTTCCGCTGACAAATTCATTTTCATCGCGAAGTGGTCTCTAATTCTCGAGTACTTTGTTACGATATTCATTCGAGTTTAGCTATTACATAGCCATCTCACTCGCATATCTCCCTCCCTCCATCTACTTTTCATCGTTTTGTAAGCTGTGGCAGCTGTTCGACCGGAGTTTTGGCCACTTCACTGCCACAACTGCAACTGGCCGTTTCAACTACTTCGTAAAGTTTTATTGCTTTTGCTGGCCAACCAAATTTTTTTTTGCAATTGCAAGTAGTTTTCTCACTTTTACTTTTACTTGTGATCTTTCTTCATTTTCGGGTTTAAGCCTACTTTTGCTTGAAACTTTTTTCTTTTTGCTTTTTGCTCTCTCATCTTTGTGCATTGTTGGCAAAACTATTTGCAAGTTTGCGCTTTCTGCCGCCGCTGCGAAAATGGTTTTGAGTGCAGTTAATGGAAATGCTGAATGCAAATGGCAGTTGAAAAATCATTGGCCAAGTTTTCCCTTCTTTTTGGACAATAAATTTGTGGGAGATTTCCAAAAGTGCATGAGCAGTCTATTGTTTTATGTAGGTCTGTGTCGCACGGGGAGGGCGGTGGTAGTAGCTACGGCCAAGGCAAAGCAAGTTTCAATCGAAAAAAAAAAAACTATGTTTAGGCAATTTTGCATAGTAAAGTAGTAAAACATTTAAAGTTGATCATGGTGGTAGTGTTTTGTTGGGAATATGTATGTATTTATGTGGTGCCATCTCAAGAAAACATAACTTTAAATTCTAACAAAAACAAATTGTTTTGTAATAGATTGGGAATGCATTTGAATTTACGAGGAAATAAATTTAATAAATCTGAATAAAATATGCTGAAGAGAATTACTTTTTCAGAACTTAAAAACAAATACAATTACATACTTTTATTCAAAATTAAATCCTCTTATATGCTATGCTCGATTTCCTGCTGCAGTCAAACATTACTTTTTTGTCTCAATGTCTTTCTATATTCGTACAGCAATTTTCGATGAGTTTCAGCACAACAATAAACCTTTAATAGCACATACATACATATGTACAAGCATACATACATATGTAGTAAGCAATGCAGCGGCAGCGCCATCTTGTCATAGGAAAAATAAATAATTGAAATGTGAATATGTAGGTACGCATGGTAAAATGCATGCGTATTATATCCAGTAGAGAAAAGCTATATATAAATAAGTAGTTTCGTGGATATTTATGTATGTAAATAATTCCAAGAATTATAAACTTTTTACAAAGACATACATATATATATTATTTAGAAGTCCCATTTCGCTAGAGTATTTCAGATCCTCCCTCCGGCAGCAGAATATGAAAAAATAGGACACTCATCATGCACAAGAAAAATAAATAAAATATAATAAAATATATATATATATATGAATGTTCTTACATACATGGGTTTTACAACAAGTTAAGTGGTATTTTTTTGCCTTCATACGGGTATTGGAGACTTACCTGGAGAAAGCATATATATAACAAAATTTCTCAAGCGAAACTCAAGCAAGAAAGCCTTCAATGGGTTATAGGACCAAAATCTAAATTAAGCATAGATAAGCAGATTTTGATGATGATTAAACCCTCTTGGGGGCATAAGGGATCGGTCTTTGGGGCACAGCGCGCAATTCCATTTTAAATAGACTACAAATACATGCAGTCAAAAATTTTACGTTCCATATGCGGAGCACCGTGGTATATAAAAAATACGAATATCCACACAGATCTTAATGTTTAGATCAGTTCCGGTCTCTTTGGAACTGCCTAACTGGTGCTGAATGTACTTCATAAAAGGTCGATTGAAATTAGTTTTCATCCCATAAGTCAGCGAAGTTTTGAGGCAGGAGGGAGACATTATGAGCACGCCTTTAAAATGCCACAAGCTTTTTCTTAATACAAAAGCTCTCTTCATCTTAATGCCACTCAATGGTGGTCCCATTAGTTCAAATTAACTTTTATATACAAATTATTTCTTTGACATGTTTATATTTTTTTTTTCATTTAAAATATGTCCAAAAAATCTTCTGCAAAATTCGCTAAATGGATAGAATTCGAAAAAAAAAACATTGTTAATGGGCTCCCCGGCTGAGAAAGCTGTGCGAGCGACAGAACAGCCAGATTATCAAACCTGATTTACAGAAGATTTCCCATGGATGCTAAGTCCCAATGTTGAATTTCTTGCTGATTTCGAAAATCACGTTAATATTTTCTATGGATAATTTTTCGAGATATTTGCAATTTACGGTTATTCAGCTAAAAAAAAGTGTATCCACTTACGAACCGATTGAAAATACTCCATAAACTGTTTTTACACGACTTTTTGATAGGCCTGATAGATGTTTTATTATTTTGAATGAAAAACTGAAAAAAATCTTACTTAAACAGGGAAGAAATAAAATAACCATTTTTGTAAATTTTCCTATTCTGTATCAAGCCCTGTTTTATTTACAAAAACAATGAAGCTTCAGATGCACAAAATCATTGGATAAATAAAGAAGGAATGATTGTTCGAATGAAAACGTACAACAATTTTTGGTATAAGAAGTGAGCCGGAAGGGGTATTCATACAAAAATTCATTGCGCATTTTCAACTGATCACTCAAACCTTTTCAATTTATTCTCCATTTTCTGCACTGGCAGCTTACTTTTCTTTTTGTTAAAATTGGCAAAATTTTTTCCGGCAAAAAAAATAAAAAATTTTGAATGGTAAAAGTTTTAATTTTTTTTCTTTTTTTTTGTATTTTAAAATGTGTATATATTGACCACAAAAATTGGATTTTTCAGAAGATGCATTTAAGAGGGATGCACATCATCTAATTACGAGGAAACTATGCACGATTTTAGCACGAGTTTATTGAGTTATTTAAATATCTGCATAATTAGCTCAAAACATCTGTTTTTTGAGTTGTGACAGTATTTTAATGCATGCAAATCTACTGGATGGATCGAGACTTTTCCAACAATTTGACCTAGGTCAATGGTTTATAAGCATACTCATCGTTGCCGCCCCACATCTGATATGCATACAAATAAAAAAAAAAATATCGAAAGTGAAAATTTGCATTTTCAAATTGCCTACTCGCATGAACTAGCGCGCAACAGTTCGCATGGAAAGCTATGGTATGCTATAAGTACTTTCATGTTTTCGTGGTCCTCGGCAGATATGTATGCATGTTTTTATTAAACTGTTTCCTATTTGCTTGTTTGGGAGTGCGAACCACATCGACCGCCACATGAATGGACACAAATAGAAGAGCCAATTTTTTTTTTTTTTTTTTTTTTTTTTTTNTTTTTTTTTTTTTTTTTTTTTTTTTTGTAAGTTTTGTTCTAAGTTTATTCAGAAGGGAAATTCGATCTACTTTTTTAACTATTGTATGTACGCTCTTTGTTGGATATTTCGTTTTTTATGTTTTCAATATATGTATGTACATCCATCGTTTATTAGGCATTCGTTAGTTTTTCCACACATTGTACGAAAAATTGTTGATTCTGATATTTTTGTTGTTGCGTAGCTTGCCGCACGCTTTTTTTAAATTTGAATTTATTTATTTATTTGTTCTTTTTTTACATCGCCTTCAAACATTTTTCACTTCTATACCAGTTTGTTCATCGCTTGCCTGCTAGTCACTGTGGATAGCTCGTTACGCTTCCGTTGGTTATTTGGTTTTATTGTTCGGTTGTTGACATTTGAAATTCGCCTCGAATTGCATTCATATTCAAATTCCATTTTGTGGCACGTCTGCTTTTCGAACTACTCTTTTTTGTGCGACTTTTATGCATCGACCTTGCGCGTACTGCGAAAGCAAAAACATCGCATCATGCATTTATAAATGCATCGACCCACCCGCTGCGGCTCGAAAGCATATTTCTCCATCCGTTCGCTTACTCGCACCTCTAATGACTTTTTTTAAATTTCATACTTTTGGAGCGAGTGTAGCCATAACAATCTACATGCATACATACATACATACATACATACATACATATATGAACATATATTTGCATACATATGTATGTATGTGTATTTCGTTTTCCCGTTATATTGCGGTCGGTTTGTTTTTAAGTCTGCTCGAAGCTGGCAGCTATGCATTGCAGTTCAATTGCTTCTACAATTCCATGAATTTGATGTTTTTTCAACTCGTTGCAGACAATTTGCTTTTTTGAATTCGTTTGTATTTATTCTCACCAACAAAAAAAATTAAGAGTTACAAAAAAGAAAACGATCGCAAATAATTTTTTATGTGAAATTTTGATTGCTGCGGAAGTGGAAATTTGTTATTCTAACAAATGGCTACTCAAAGCTTGCGCTGTTTTTTTTTTTTGGTTACATCCTTTGTTGCATTTGTACGGATGGAATCCTTATGCATATGCATACACATGTACATATATACATAGATATGTATGTTGTTGCAAAAAGTCATCAAAATGAAAATGCTATAAATTCGTTTTTAAACGGAAGTGTCGCACAGAGCGGAAGCTTGTTTATATAAAGTGTCAGTGAAGCGTAGATTGGAATACAGTTTAATGTAAGTTCGGGGATTTTCTAGTAACGGATATGACTGCATTAACGAAAATGGATTTTACTATATATATATATATAATAGTACAATATCAAGAGTCAAAATTTAAACTTCTTCCCATTACAACATACAGCATTACTACGGTGACCATATATTTTGGAAAAAACGACGCCCAAAATCAAAAAAAGAAAAGAAAGGGTGCCTTACCCTCTAACAGCAGCAAATCTACTGAAGCTTTCTCCTTCTATTCTGCATTAAATTCCAGTCTTGCTGAAACGATGCTAGGCAAAAATCGTATACATATGTCCCGAAGAGAAGCAAAATTTTGACACTGAAATTCTTGATTTTAGCTAAATTATACTACTTTCCGGTTCTGCTTTGCTAATAAGTTTTCGACAAGAAAGGCTTCACTCTAACTCAACTTCAATCTTTAGGAAAAGCTCTAGTAGTAGTAAAATCGGCGATAACATCCATTCAGAAAACTACACACCTAAATATACACGCAAGCCGTCTTACATATATTGTGGTGTCTACCAAACTGAATTAACGGATATAATGAAGACTGCTCTCTGGAACGGGAACTATCCAGCAATAAACTACTCGATAACCTCTATTCTTAGAAAGAGGCTGCGATTTAATCTCTAAGGTGCAATAATACCTCTTCGAAGGTAGCAGATTCAACGTAGAAAGATTCTAAACGATTTGGCTAGGCGATGCACAATGAAGGTAGTCTCTGCGTCCCCGAGCACAGAAATTTTCCGGGCAACAGCATTACCAACGAGTTGCCAAGGAAAATAGCTAATCTTTAGTCAATCAATTTGCTAAAAATGCAGGCAAGCCAACTATCTTGAAACGAGCCACAGCCCTTATCTTCTATCGTTTAACAAGACAACCAGAGGTGGCCTGGTTTTAGCAATGAACACTGTTGAGTGGAAATACTTATATGCAGAGGGTATATGGAAGTTTACCTTCTTATGACTTCTACCGCAGTTGCCGGAAAGAGGAGGAGGAAAAGAGCATCGAGCACATCTCCTTTATGATATCCCAGCGGCATAAGAATCCTTGGGTATTTACAGCCTCATCTGCTGTGAATGGGAAAATAGGTAGACCGCGGGAAAGTATATAGCTAGGAAGTTATCACAATGGACCTTCTGACAGAATAAGGCTCTCTATACATATTTTCTACATCCCAGAGTGGAAGTCAATGCAACTTTATCTAACCTAGTACCAAAGTATTATCCGCAGAACAAATTAAGCTTTACAATTTCAATTTTTTGTATTTTCTTTTTTCAATCAAAATATGGAACGCGCTCGCCTCGACAAAGTAAATGGCAAAGTTTGTATGTAACTGGTCAAGTTTTGAAATAGAGGCCAAATTAGATTTGAGAAAAATTTGAAATTAGGTACGGATAGTCATCGTAAGTTTTACATTCCTTTATTTTGTTATCCTTCATATCATATCTATTTAACTTCAAGTATTTAATGACGAACGGGAAGCTCGCATAAATTTGGTAATTAACTTTATATACTAATTTTCGACCCTGAAAACATACAATTCCTTGGTTCCTTCGCGAATATTTATATGTAAACCACATAGGAAATGTATATTATTTACTTAACTGCTAAATCCAGCAAATTATATGTAATAAGTCGCACATTGCAGAAAGATGTTTAGATATTTAGTATCGCATCGTTGGGGGATATAAAATGAATACTCACCTGGTTTTGAGTTAGAAAAAAAAATACACAAGAATCCTTAATATATGTACATAAGCTTCCGATCCTTACCACACTAAGACGTATGCGAACATTTCTCGCAAGGGCGATGAATAAACTAAGCTATGCAATAGAAATTCACACATGCATTTGTTAATCCATACATACGAATATAGAATATTATGACAAAAACTTCCTTATGAAACAAACACATGTGCAAAAACTTATAGTCGCATTATGTTTAGCATTTTGGCAACACCATGGAAAGCCATCAAATAGAGTAATAAAATTAATGGACTTACAGGCCAACAACTTCTTTCAGTTGTGGAGAAAAGCGGGGACGAACATAAACGTGCATATGCATACATAAATGTACGTATAGTACGTGCAAAAAGTGTACGTACATAACAGGCAACCAGAGCAACTACAGAGCAATGGTCCAAGGAGTAAAGCAAAAACTATTTAAGTAAGTTGTTGGGGATCACTTAAGCATTCCGTTTGGACATTTGCTGGCAAATAGTTTGGTTAGAAGGGAAAGAAGAAATAAATTGGCAAAATGGAGGCGAATCAAGCCATTGGGTTTGTCCGATTAGATGCTTAACAATAAAATTGGCAGACACACTGGCGACTACAAATGCGCCATTGCCGTAGGTAATAAAAATAATTTGCCGGACATTTAGAGAGGAAATTAGGACATGAGGTTAATGAGCCCATTTGATGGTTTTATTGTTGCAGAGAGTAAGCAAAGTAACTTGCCCAACTGCTAGTTGTGAGAAAAATTTTTTAAGGATGGATGGATGGGCGAGAAGTTGCATGTGGATTATTCAGGTGAGCACCTTGGTCAATGTGAGTTTCAGCCACTTCAAGATAGGAATCATTTTCTCTTTGTTTGTGTATGAAAGAAAGCAGGAGCTGCAAATCGAGCGCACTAAGGCTAAAGAGTTGTTCTCAATCACCGCTTAATTAAACGCTACAACTTATAGGACAAAAAAGCTGGAAATTTGCGATCTTTACTAACTCTTTGAACTGGTACTCCAACATTGAAAACCAATTTTCCATAACTACTAATTCTAACAAATTTCTGTACATGACTTGCTTGCTCCTATCAAGAACTGCTGCCCGTTTTGCAATAGACAATCAAAATTCTCATCAATGCCCTCGCTTCCTTCTGTTTCGAGCAACCGAGATAAGTGTCCTTTCTTCCTCGCAAAAGGGCTGAATAGTGCAACGCAGCTTCCATAAATGAACGATGCAAACAAAAGATATCAAAGTGACTTCAAAAGCAAGCGGACATGATCAAACAACAGTTATACAACTACGATACTATAATAGAGAGTGCACGCAATGCCAGCGAAACTGCAATGGATATACATAGTGCATGGAGGACAACAATCATTTCACAAAGCACAAAAGCAAAACATCATAACTAGCATTCTGGCAAGTTCGCTTCGATTGCACAAATGCAATGTTTACTTACAGCGCCAATTTCGATTTTCTACATTCAGCTAAAGCACTGAAAAGACTAACTGTAGAAAGTCATAGATGCTTGAGGCGCTCACACTAAAAAGGTTTGGTAAAGAAGTAAGAAGATCCATACATACATATGTATGTAGTTGTGCTTATATGAATGCCATAAGTACTATTACAACTGGGCGCATTTGGAACAAGAAAATAAATATGCAACATACATCCACAAGTGCATAAATACATACATACATATGTATGTATGTATATCAATGTCAGGTTAAATATGCAATTACACATTCGCATTCAAATTGGAATATAAGTTATTGACCGAGTTAACCAACTCTGGACTGGATGCAATTTTTGAATGCAATGAAGTGGTTGATAAGTATAGAATCTATACTATAGATGCAATACAAAAATGTGTACATAAATACATACCTACGTAACTTTAGTATTTTGTGGACTTTTTAAGCCTACTTAACATTAGCTGCATTACCAATATTTTAGTGGACAAGTGTTGTTAAATTTGTAAAATTTTAGCCAGTAAAAAGTCATCTGTAGTAGAAACCCTACATAATTATTTTTGAATTTAATAGAAGCTTCCACTTCACGAGCACTTATGCCATCATGTAGTTAAAATGTAATCGTTTAGCTAAAGTTTATTAATTGCATGATAGTTTTGCAAATGACAGGCTGAAAAAATTAGCAACTCTAAGTACACACTTATGTACATCAGCACATACAGTCGTAACCGATTAGTTGCAATCCTGTTAACTGAATACTCCGCTTAATTGGCACGGAATATCTGGTACCTATTTTATTTTAGCATTTTCATACAAATTCGAACGGTTATTTGAAACTTCTGCTAAATGAAAAAAAAAATCGGTTTAATGAACCAACATCCATGTCCCGAGTCCGTTTAAATGCTTATTCAAAGCTGCCTTTACACAGGTCTATTTCTGTCGACAGAGAAATCGACTGAAAAATCGACCACCCTAACCACTTCAGCTGCTTTACACGGGTCGGTTTTCTAGTAGATTCTTGTCGCTCAACCAAAATCGACCAGTGTAAATGACAATTCAACCGTAAGATTTATGTGTTTTGGCTAGTCGATTTCTGAGTCGATTTTCCAGTCGATAGAAATCGATCCGTTAGAGGCAGCTTTACATCTCCACTGAACGATTTTGGTTGAACGACAAAAATCTACTAGAAAACCGACCCGTTTAAAGGCAGCTTAACTCAACTGAGTATTTAACATAAGTAAATTATAAAAATCCGGCTCACGTAAATAAATGATCAGCTGATTTCATAGAATTTTTCGAGCGAGCTGACTTTGTTCGAGTTGTGAAATTAAGGAGACAATTAGGGGATTCACAAGACGTGTTAACCGTCGTAAAATCTTAAGGTTAACATCTTTTTTAATTAAAATGGTTTTAGGGAATTTCTAACTAAACCGAAATTCTTTTAAACTGATAAAGAATATATAATTAGCCAACCCTCCAACCATTTTAACCGCTATTTTACATAAACAAGTGTTAAGCTTAAGATTTTACGACGGTTAACACGTCTTGTGAATCCCCTAAATATTCGAATAGCTTAATTCTGGTGGTTTAATAGAAGTTTGTTTAAATGGAAACTGTTGAATTTAACAAAAGTTTTGCTAATTGAAAAACTCGGTTAAATGCAACTACCTGTTTAATATGCCTTGGATTCACCCAAAAAAAAATAAATTGCCGTTTAGAGCAAGGCGAATTCATATAGCATGGTGTTACAGGATCAGCTGATTTCTAGGCGAATTGTGCTGATTGTCAAAATGATGTGTTTATTGTATATTTTTCTTGTTCTGTTTTGTCATCGTGCTTGTAATTTGTTGGTTTAGTTTTTGTGCTGTCGCCCTCACCAAGGCGAATTTATATAAGCCGGTGTTACTGGCGAACCTAGATTACAACGATAACAACCACATGTATTTCGGGTGTTATGTCAAATCTCAATTCGCCCCAAAGTTTACATGTATTTTGTTCTGCTTTTGATGGGTGTGCTGTCAATTCAGTAAAAGCAACAACAAAATACGTTTAAGGCGAAGAAATCAACTGATTTTACAACACCACCTTGTATAAATTCGCCTGGATTTAGAGCTTTCTGTAGTGATGACATAAAGCAACAAAATTCAAATTAGTTGCGATTTTCTTCTCACCGAAAATATTTAAGCTGGTCAAACGCAGCAATTTAATTGGCTGCAATGGTTCAATGGCAAAGTTTTATCGGCACGAACGATTTGAATGTGTAATTTCTGCGAGCCCTGCTTGCCGAGTTTATAGGAAACAGTACGCATATTTACATTTAAGTTTTTTCGACATTAAAGACATTAAGGTTGTTTGGAAGTAAAAATGAAAAGCAAACCAAAAAAAGGAATTAATGTGTTTGATTTTTGTTGTAATAAAACAAAAATATTACGAAAAGTTTGCAAAAGGGAAAAGAGCATTTATGGTGATATCGACCTCTCCAAAAAATATTAAATAAAAAGGAATTTATAAAAAATAAATATGTAGCATCAATATAATATGTCTTTATTTATCGAAAATTTGATTATCAATAAATTATTTTGAATTTTCGTTCCCAGCATGGTTATCCTGCTGAAAAATAAATAACAACCTCACCAAAATCCCAAAGAGCTTTGTTTTCAGCTTCACAACTCTTCTGAAATAGCTTAATATATGTGGGTATTATATTTGTATAAACATTAGGGTTGTTCAAAGATACATGTGAATGAGTAAAGTCGGAATTGTAATGCTCTCAACCCCTAGGATTTGTATATACCAAAAAAATTCTATCCCTATTTTATTTTATTTTGAAATCAAAAAATATTTAGTGGTCGCTCAAAGCGCTCATAATTCCTCATGTATTTTGTATGGGAAAAACTAATTTTCGTAGATGTGGTATAGAATTCTTCAAAATGAATATTTTTCGATTAGAAAACTTTGCTCCTCTTCAGGAGACTTCCAATAACAATTCCCAATTGTTTATTTAACCTTTTTTTAATACTAGAAATTTGTATGGGGCCCAATAAAAATTATTTTCCATCAAAAATGGCTAAAAATAATAATTGAGTATTATTACTGAAAGTCTTCTGAAGAGGAAAAAAGGTTTTCGGATCGAAAGATATTTATTTCCAAGAAATCTATCCATTTTAACGAAAAATTGTTTCTTCCCTTATAAAATACATGGAAAACTTTGAGCTCTTTAAGCGACTACGAAATATTTTTTGATGACAAAATTAAAAAAAAAAAACAAGGATATAATTTTTTCGGTATAAAAAAACCATAGGGGGTGAGAGCCGTAAAACTCCGGGTTTACTTTTTTACCATCCTAATTTAAATACTCATTTATTATTTACTTTACTACTATTAATATACTATACAATACTATTTACATATATTTATTATACTTTTTAAATAACTGTTATATAGAATTCAATGAAAACAGAGCTGCGTATTGTCTTCTTATGAGGAAATACACAAAATTATAGCACGAACTTGGTACGCCATTAGAAGAATGATATAACGAGTTATTCTACATCAATTGTTAAAAAATTCCTTCTTCTGTTTTTGTTAAGAGGGTGTTTTAAATAAAATAAAATAGTGTACGACTTCGAAAGCCGCAACGCCTGAAAACCTGCTATGAGCTTCAGCTTTATTCCCAACAATAACCCTTAATTTCATATGAAAATCTTATTCATAAGCTAGACTTTGCAATATTAAGGTAGGAACAGGAGAGACTTAGTCTAACCGGTGAATTGGTTTTTAAAAAAATTTAGTTCGCCATGATGGTATTTTTCGTAANAACCGGTGAATTGGTTTTTAAAAAAATTTAGTTCGCCATGATGGTATTTTACGTAAAAAAAAGAAGAAGAAGTAAAACATACTGCAGGAGTCAAACCAGCGCAGAAATTTGCTACTCTCCACCAAATACTAAACAAAGCAAACAACCACTTGTTGGATAATGTTAGGACGCGCACTATACCTCTTGCTCTTGGGGTACCTTGGTACAAAACTGACAGTTCAGAAGCTGCAAAAAGCCGGTTGAAACATCAAATGCCCAACAAATTTACGTTCTAAGCCCACCACTCGCACACATTTCATACAGACATACTCCAATCCTGCATGCTGTGGTCTCTGCTCAATCGAGTTTCACGCTGTCACGCTCTCAACAGCTCTCACGAGCACATTGTGCAAGAGAAATGTAGATTTTCACCACTACCGTCAACGTTAAATCTAATCACAACTCTGCGAGCAGCCGCTTTTACCTCAGCCGAGTGGCTTAGCGCAGTGATTTCGCACAGGACCTCATCTAAGAAAACCCGTTCGGAGCGGGTGAGGGGTGGTGATGGTTTCAAATTCGGCTGACACCGTTTTAACATACTCACCACAGACCGATTGGGCGTATATGTATGTAGATGACGTAGACTTCGTTCGAGGTACCATCGGCACTTTGGCATCCTTTCGCGTAGGTCCAATGCATGAGCTCGTATTTTCATGCCGATGTGCGGCCGCAAGTTGGCATATTCAGTTGGATTTTTGCTCTCTACGTAAGCAAACGTTTATGTCGCGTTTGAACGCGTTGACGCGGTCGATTTGGTGCTTTGGTAGACGATGGTCTGTCTATACGGCTGATTAATAATAAACGTGCGGAGAGCGGTGCGAGGCGGTAAAGCTGCGGTTTTTATAAAACACTCATTGCAAAGTAAAATGATATAAGTAAAAATTGCTTCATTGTTACAAAAATATATATATATATTTTCAATAAGAGAAAAAATAAATAAATGAGTGCAAATGCCCTTACTTCGACCACCCAACTGGTTTGGTGGCAGTAACATTGCAGCGTGCGTGACTTGCAGCTGAAATCTAGTCGAACAGTGCCGTGTTTCGTTCGAAATTCACAAGCTAGCTTGNCGGTTTTTATAAAACACTCATTGCAAAGTAAAATGATATAAGTAAAAATTCCTTCATTGTTAAAAAAATATATATATGTACAATAAGAGAAAAAATAAATAAATGAGTGCGAATGTCCTTACTTCGACCACACAACTGGTTTGGTGGCAGTAACATTGCAGCGTGCGTGACTTGCAGCTGAAATCTAGTCGAACAGTGCCGTGTTTCGTTCGAAATTCAAAAGCTAACTTAACGCGAATGAAATGCACGAAATAGTAAGCGAATTTTGGAAAAAAGCAGACAATCCGCGAAATCCAAAAGCAAAAACAAAGACCCAGCAAACGAATAAAAACACTTCTAGGGCATTCCAAAGAAGGTTGCTTACAAGTTAACAAACCAAAAAGAAAAAAGAAAAATAGCACAAAAACTTGCTGCAAAACCACGCTTACAATCACAGGCGAATCACCGACTGGCAATTGCATTCGTGCGTTGCGGTTGATTGCTACCATCGTCGCTGCTCAATTTATCGCTGGCATAATTGTTGCTGCTGCCGTTTGTAGTTTCTGTTGTTGTTGTTGTTGTTGTTGTTGTCGCTATTGCTGTTTGGTATTAATTTGCGTGTGAACAACTCAAAAAATTTACCGTTTCGCTTTAATTTGCCGCGAGAGTAAATTTCATTGCATACTTTTTGGCGTGCAGCCTTTTGCCGCATAACAACTTCGTACCACTTTTTCTTACAACACTTTGTATGCATTGTAAGCGTCGTAATGAACGCGAAAACGAAAATGTATTGACCATAATGTTACATTAAGTATGTATGTAGATGTTGGCTATGTCCCGGGGTAAGCTGCAAGCGGTATCCCTTCCGACATTCGGGCAGCAAATGGTTTACCATGCGTGAGAAGTAAGTTGTTAGTGAAAATAAAAATCCAGAATTGTCGCTGGCAATCTTGCCAATCAAACGGCATTTGTTTCGCAAAAAAAAAGAAAAAGCAAAAATAACAACAACAACGATGACAGCAACAACTCAACGACAAGCAGAGCAGCAGTTCATTAGCCCCTTGGACAAACAGCGGCGAAAGATGCAGCAGCATTAAAAAAAATAAAAGCAAGTGTTGATGTTGAAATTAACTCCATCGCTTCGCATTTGCCGTTGAGAATCGCAGCTTTTGGCTTTTGGCTTTTGGCTGCCGCCTCTGGCCTCGGTTTTGGCTGCAGCTTGCAGGCTGTGTTGGTTTTAATTTGCATTTCCTCAACCAGCTTGAGTTTACGTGCCGCATGCAATTGCCAACGCGCCCGCGTGTGTGTGTGTGTGTGTGTGTGTATGTACCCGTGCGCGTATGTGAAATATCTACCAATTCGTGTACGTTGTGCGTGTTTTCGGCATTCATTAAAACACATACTACTAAATGTATTCAATTAAAGGAGAATACAAAATTTTTAATCAAACACAGACGCCAAGCAATGCCAATGAATCTCTTAAAGTGTTGATAGTAATTTACTTGTGTTTTATTTATTTTATTTTTTCCCGCGTATTATTAGTGAGGTGACTGTCGAGAGCTAGNATCTCTTAAAGTGTTGATAGTAATTTACTTGTGTTTTATTTATTTTATTTATTATTAGTGAGGTGACTGTCGACAGCTAGTTGAAAATACAAACCACTTTGAATTGAGATCAAGAAATTAAAAAAAAAAGGAATTACGCACACTGTGCCGTTTTGCATTTATTTGTGGAACATATCAACAAGCAACAGCGCAATCTAATCAAATTTCGAATTAATTAAATTTTAAAAAGTAAGTGTTTTGTTGACTTCTGTGACGTAAAATTTAAGAATACAAAAAAAAAGTAAAAAATTAAAAACTCAAAGTTTTTTAGTAATGTGTTGAAGACCTGTTTCTTCATTTTAGATCCGAGATATTGTTTGCAACTTATATTTAATTATCTATTTTTAAGAACTCCAAATTAAAATATCTCTAATATCTCGATCTCTAATAAAACCCATGAAAACACAAATTTAAAATTTTTTGTAAGCCATAAAAAAGTTTAACAAATTTTCGCCCAAATTTTATACTTTTTTCCATGATAAAAATATAGTAAGGTAGAACCGCTGAGAGTCTTTTTTACAATTCCTGACGTTTCCAAACAATTTAATTTTTAAATTTACTCACAAACTCACACACAAATTTTCATTTTCAACAATTTCGAACAATTTCAATTTTCTATTTTCACTTTTATATAATTTTAAAATATTGGCAAACTTCAAAAAAAATATCATGGCCGACAAATTGAGAGAACGGTTCTACCTGGCTATGTTTTTATCAGGCTTTTTTCTTTAAATTTTAGTCTGATAACACGGTGCGACAAAAACCAAACATTTTTAAAACACGCGAAAAAATCAATATATTCACAAAACTAGGAGCTAAATGTAGTATAGCTGCGTTTTTAATTTTTCTATCTGACGTCAGGCTTTGTTTTTAAAGGACTTTGAAATTTCTATGATAAGATTGAATAAAAAAAAACAAGTAAGAGCAGCGCTGTCTTCGGCCGAAGCTTTCATACCTTTCATGAGCATCTGAAAATCTGACTTTAACAGATTTCTGCATTTGAAAAGATTTATATATTCACAGCAGGCATAGATAAAGGAGATACATATATAAAAAATCATATCTAAACAATCAGAGGTATGGAAGATATACTTTATATGGCACAAATCTCAGTGATTTTCACTTTTGCTGTATGATCCGTATGTAAACCGGTAACACAAGTTAGTGGGTTTTGTTTCCTAAATAAAGGAGATATATCGCAAAGACTGGTATCTGAACAATCAGTGGTATAAGAGATAAAGCATAGATTTTGATGATTTTCTCAGTAGACTTTGTATTATTATTTATAAAATATCTTACGAAATTTATCGGTTTTAGCTGTTCAAATAAAGAAGTTTTACAGTAAAATCCCATATCTGAACAATCAGTTGTATGGGGGCAATGAATAGGTTATAGTGACCCGATCTTTGTTAATTTTAATGTAGACTTTCTGTTGATAACTAGTGAAAATAGTTCGAAATTTCAAGTTTCTAGCTGCATATATGGAGAAGTTATAACAAAGAATCTCGAATCTGAACAATGAGTTGTATGGAGGCTATATGTAAAAGTGACCCGATCTTTGTTATTTTCACTGTAAATATTCTGGTGTTAATGGGTAGAAGTATTGCAAAATTTCATGTTCCTAGCTGCATAAATGGAGGAGTTATAACGAAAATTCTCATAACTGAACAATCAGTTGTATGGGAGCTATATGTAATAGTGACCTGATCTTTGTTATTTTCACTCTAAGTATTTTGATAATAATGAGTGAAAACGGTGCGAATTTTCAAGTTCTTAGCTGCATAAATGAAGAAGTTATGGCAAAAAATCTCATATCTGAACAATCAGTTATATTGAGGATATAGGTTATAGCTACCCGATCTTCGCCATNAGTTTTACAGTAAAACCCCATATCTGAACAATCAGTTGTATGCGGGCAATGAATAGGTTATAGTGACCCGATCTTTGTTAATTTTAATGTAGACTTTCTGTTGATAATGACTGAAAATAGTTCGAAATTTCATGTTTCTAGCTGCATATATGGAGAAGTTATAACAAAGAATCTCGAATCTGAACAATGAGTTGTATGGAGGCTATATGTAAAAGTGACCCGATCTTTGTTATTTTCACTGTAAATATTCTGGTGTTAATGGGTAGAAGTATTGCAAAATTTCATGTTCCTAGCTGCATAAATGGAGGAGTTATAACGAAAATTCTCATAACTGAACAATCAGTTGTATGGGAGCTATATGTAATAGTGACCTGATCTTTGTTATTTTCACTCTAAGTATTTTGATAATAATGAGTGAAAACGGTGCGAATTTTCAAGTTCTTAGCTGCATAAATGAAGAAGTTATGGCAAAAAATCTCATATCTGAACAATCAGTTATNATGTTCCTAGCTGCATAAATGAAGAAGTTATGGCAAAAAATCTCATATCTGAACAATCAGTTATATTGANATAACGAAAATTCTCATAACTGAACAATCAGTTGTATGGGAGCTATATGTAATAGTGACCTGATCTTTGTTATTTTCACTCTAAGTATTTTGATAATAATGAGTGAAAACGGTGCGAATTTTCAAGTTCTTAGCTGCATAAATGAAGAAGTTATGGCAAAAAATCTCATATCTGAACAATCAGTTATATTGAGGATATAGGTTATAGCTACCCGATCTTCGCCATTTTCACTGAAAATATTCTCTTGACAAAATTTCATGTTCCTAGCTACTTAAATGGAGCAGTTATAACGAAAATTCTTATATCTGAACAATCAGTTGTATGGGAGCTATAGGTTATAGTGACCCGATCTTTGTAATTTTCACTGTAAGTATTCTGTTGATAATGGGTGCAAGTACTGTAAAATTTCATGTTCCCACCTGCATAAATGGAAAAGTTATAATGAAAAATCTCATATATGAACAATCAGTTGTATGGGAGCTATATGTTATAGTGGTGCGATTCTTCCGGTTCCGACAAATGATTAATACATTATAAAAACACACCCACCTACCAAATTTTATCCGGATATCTCGAAAACTGAGAGACTAGATTGTATACAAACAGACGGACAAACAGACGGACAGACATACGGACAGACGGACAGACGGACATGGCTAAATCGACTCAGCTCGCCGTTCTGATCAGTTAAGTAAACATTTTAATGGGTCTATCTCTTCTTATTCTGGTACTTACAAACATCGGACCAAAGTTATAATACTATTTTATGCTCATTTAAGGTATAATAATTTAAAAGATTTGGTGCATTGTAGAGTAACAATATGGGTATCAATTAAAAGAAAAAATTGTGTAGAATTAAAAAAAAAAATACTTTTTCGTGCACCAAGACGTTGAAAATGTCCTTTTAAAACATTATCGTTGAATATACTTGGAAATTTCCAATATTTATTTTTGAAAAAAAATATATGTCAAGGACTAATATGTAAACTACCACATGCTCGAATTTCGTCCTTCTAACTTTATTAGTTTTAGATAAAAAAAAATTTACATTTATTTTTATAAGATATTGATATTTACAATATACATAATTGAAGATACTGCAATCATTACAAAATATTTTAACAAAAATCGCCAAAATGGAAAACTGTACCTTTTTACCAACTCTGCTGCTAACATTTGTCGTTTTATTCCAAGCATGCCCAGCGCTGAAAAAATTGTTGCACTTGCATATGGAGTTCTGCCATCCTTGGCTGTTTTAAACATTGTCGTTGATACGAACGAAAGGATTGCTTTTGACTGTTCTTCCACTTAAATATGTCAAAATGTAGTATTTGTAATGGCAATTGGTTCATTACAAATCTGATGGCAGCCCAACATACTTAACCCTGCTTTGATAATCTACATACGTCTGCATTTTAAAATTTCGCGCTCTCTTTCTGGAAACATATTGGTTGTTTTGTTCCTTTTTAATTAAGGGAAAAGTCTAAGGAAAATACATATGAAAGTTAAATAAATATTTTAAGAACCCGTATCTGCAAAATGAAATTTCATTGCCCATATCGCGAAATTGAAACGTCTCACAAATGTATGCATATCTTCTCAGCAACTTTCAGTTAAGTTATCAAAGCGGGGTTAAAGCATAGAAAGGGAGCAACATTTATCTCGACCAACTCGTTAATTCAGAAATAACTTCAGTTAATCCGGAAAAAGTCCTGCCGGTAATTCTCAAAATTTAATGCGGATCAGGGAAATTTCCGATGACAACCCTGGCCAAAACGACGAATTTGGTTGAAGAAAGCCGTATTTTAAACGAAAATACATTGAAAATGTGCTGAGATAGGGCGCTTTTGAATCGACAGCTGAGATAGGGCGTTCTTCAACCAAATTCTGAGATAGGGTGTTTTCAATAAAATATGGCGTTATCGAAAAGTTTTTTGAGATATGGGCGTTTTCGAACTGGCTGCCGAGATAGGTCGATCTTCCACTCAGCCATCGATATGTAGTTTTTACTGTCGCTATCTTGAGTTTACACGTATTTAACTTGGGTCGTACGCGTCTTTTTACCACCAGTCCCCTTAACATCTTGCCGCCCTAGGCCCGGGTCTTAGGCCAAATCCGCCACTGGTATTACCCATGTTCAATATGGCCGAAAAGTTGACGGCTACTTTTTTTGTTTCAAAAACCACAAAATTCCTTTACAAGAAATAGTAAAATATTACTCAGGGAGTTCTTCTTCTGCGCGAAAATGCGCGCCTAAAACTTAACGCCTTTACATTTTTTCCAAGATTAAAAAAGTGATCTTGGAGAGAAATAATGATTGAGGAGTAGATCCAACTATGTCTGCGTATTTTAAGGATGGTTACAAATTTGTGTGGTCTTTTTTTTGTGGTACATCTATATATGTATGTATATTAATATTTATTATATTTATTATATATTATAATTTAATTTCGAAAAAAGTGTATGGCTTTTTTGCATTCTACGTTCGATTCTAAGCCAGAATTGTGAACAAACTAAATACCAAAAATGACGTTTGAACCTCCCAAATTTTAAAAGAAAAATCAGTGTATTATAATTTTTTCTCAACGAAATCATTTTTTTTCATTTACAGAATTTTGTGTTTTCTTCATAAATATATTTTTCTTTTGAAAATTGGGAGCGTCAAACGTCATCATTAATCGCAGAATTTGAATTTGCTATACACTTTCTCCGAAAATTTTGTTCCGAACAAACTACTCCGCCCTAATGTGCGTAAGTACACTGAACGAAAAGTTTTAAAAAGTGTATTTGGGGTAAAATAAAAACAGGTATACTCGCATAATTGCTCAATTGCTGATTCCTACCATTAGGAGGTGATCCAAAAATTAAACAACACTTGACTAAATGTATCGCCCTTATAGAAAATTATGTTTAGAAAATCAACGATTCCTTACGAAAATAAATATCTTTTATTAGAAAAGACACCGTCCTTCCCACATATGCATGTACGTACATTAGGGTGTTCCCAACAAAGGAAAGTCGGAATTTTATTGCTCTCACCCCCTAGCCTTGTTATATCCAGAACAATCCTAGGGAGTGAGAGCACTAATATTCAGACTTTACTTCTTTCACATACATTTTTTGGATCACTCTAAAGTGGTAATCCATTTAGGGTTTCCCTAAAAATTTAAATTTGAAAGAAAATAAAAAATTTAACAAAAATCGTCCTAAACTTAATTCGTCTAAATTGTGACAAACGAAAGTAAATTCTGAATTGTTGTTAGAGAATCGAATTTGTATAGTATCTGTAGAAGAACAGTCATACAAACATCTACCCAAGCAAGTAATTGTGTTGATTAAGTTTTAAACGCAGCGACCGACAACACATCAGCACATCCAGTTAAGCAGAAGATTAAATAGAATTTTACAGAAATCAGAGTTAAGTTTTGTCCCGTGTGTCCATATGTGAATATATTTATACAAGTGTTAGTAAAGTCATTGCTTAACTTCTTACCTACCCGACTGCAGAAGAAACTGCATTACTCGCAATTTAAAAATGTATTTCAATTTTATTTTTTTATCTTCCATTTGCAATAAGGAAAAGGAGGAAAGATTTCTAAAAATGTAGGTACTAATAAACTTTTGAAATTCTGTCGACTCGGCAACGAAGCTGCAACTTTTAATGGACATTACGAATGCGCTAAGTAGACTTTTTCGCCGCGCTAAAAGCAGAACGGACTGCATAATTTTTAAGCTAAGATAATGCACAAACACAAAAAAAAAAAATCCGCTTTTGGTGTGGGCATTATTTTTGTTGCTGCATTCGTTGTTGCTGCTGCAGTCAAGCTATTGCCGATTAAATACTTAGTGGAACAACTTTGACTGCTGTATGTACGCGCCCACAAACACCCATTCACCCACCGCCTCACACCGCAGAACCACATCTGAATATTTATAAATGTTAGCCAGCATTCGCTACCTACTATGTATGTATGTATGTATATAGAGTAGCCAGCAGCCAGCACTTACATATATGCGCTCCACCTCTTTCTCTTTCTCTCTCTGCCAAACATTTATCCGTGTAACTACTTCAATTATCCTTACGACTTAGTTCTTCCTGTTGTAGTTACTCATCGTGTTGCAATTGGTTTTGCTGCTACTGTTGCACCTGCAGCTGGCGCCAAAGTTGCTCCAACTCATAGCGGAGAAAATTTCACTTGAGCACCGGTCTATGGCATCGTCTAGCTGCTCTGTGCAGTTCAACTCGTCGAAAACTTTAATCCTTCAATATTATTATTATTTTTTGCGCGTAGTTTCTTGACGCTTCGTTGCAGCACAACCAACGGACGGCGGCTTATTTCAACAAATTCGAAGAATCTAAGTGAAGCAATAGGAACTGGTGGCAGCATGGCGGTAATAATGTGGGCGCAGCGAATTCCTGCGCTAGCCAAAGGCACTGTTGGGGACCTCATTTAATTTTCTCATTTGAGCTGTGTGCTTTTTTCTTTCCTTTTTATCTACTTTTCTTTTCTTTGCACTTTTAGTTCTTTAGCTGCAAAACTCAATTTTAATGCCAAAGCTAAATTTATAATTACAAAATTTAGTTTATAGAAAATTATAAATAGATATTTAAGCCCACGAGTTTATTTTCTCAAGAGTATTTGTGTTCAACCGGTTTTTAACGTGCAATTCGCACACCGTGCAAGGGCATTGCAAGACTGCAATTTTCGCCTAATGCAGTGCAAGTTTCAACCGGCTAAAAAATCGCGTGGAGTTTTATTAATTTTTTTTTGCCGAGGGGTTTTGGCACTTTCTTCCATATAAACATGAATTTCTTATGAAAAATTAATCCTCTTATAAATTTAACTTGTTATACAAATAAGCAAACTGCAAAAACAAATATTTTTAAAGCAAGCTTTCTAAATATGAACGAAATCGGACCATAAATACTGGTTTAACAAATATATCGACTACTGTGACACCTATCGGCAAGCTTTTTAATGGAGTTATTTCTTTTCATGTTGTTAATATACGTTCTAAATAAGAACCAAATCGGACTATAAATACGACTCCCGCGCCACCTTTAGGCTTAATTCATCTTTCTTATTGCATTGTCATCGGATTATGAGCCAACTGTGAAGTCTCAAGTCTCAAGGTCATCGGAAAGCTGGTCAAAAATTTATTTCAAGATTTGTCCACATACATACAGAGCAAGCTAAATAAAAGCTTGCAAAGAAAAACTCAAAAGCCATCACCAAACAAAAACTATTCAAAAATCAATCAGATTTTTTAGCTGGTTGTAACTTGCACTTCCTTAGCCTGAAATTGTATGGGCATAAAACTGCATACCCTAAAATGTTCTAAGATTCAGATTAAAATTCGAAACCTTGAATTATACGGTTTTGGTTAAAGTTTAAACAATGATTATACAGAAACACAGCAAAAAAAAATCACTTGAAAAACATTTTCAATATTTATTTTAAAAAATAAACACGTGACCACTTGTTTTAGTCACTGTATATTACTTATAAATTGGTTTATTTTCTAACCTGTTGCTCTGTTTTAGCCTAACATCAAGAGAATGCGAAAAAGGACACTTGACAGGGTTGCATAGGTGACGCTTGTAGTGTATTCCGTAAAACAAACGATTCCTTAAATTCAGTTTGCAAATAAATAGGACTTCCGTGCATTAATATATACAGTGGCGGCAGAAATAATAGACTCGTCGTACTTCGAAGAGTTTTGGCTGTATTTCTTTAGTCTATTTTATGTTTAATATTTTTTTATACAAGCCCAGGTAGTTATACAACAAACATCATATAAATCCGCTTTTCAAACTTTGAACAAAAATTATAAAAATTCGATAAATTTTAACCAAATTTTCTAACTCTTTATTCCGAATTTTTAGAAAAATTGTTTATAACTAGCCAGGCTTTTATAAAAAAATATTGAACATAATATAAACCAATGAAACCAATATCGGGGCAGAAGTGTTTCTTAGTAGTAGGAAGTTGGATATTCTTACGAAGAAGTGCCCTGGAATTGCAATGCCGAGGGATACCATACATCCTAGATTCAGCTTTACAAATAGTTGCAAAAATGATCTGAGTAATGAAAATAGCTCGACAGGCATATCCGAGACAAATTGGCTTAACCAAAACATGATTACCTGGTACACTGAAAGCTCATTGACTGAAGCGGGTAGGTGTAGTTGGACCGAGGTTAAGATACTCGAAACCCATGGGAAAACATATGTCCATTTCCAGGCTGAAACATACGTGATCTAGACTGACAGCCAAGCGGTTGCCAAGGCCCTCAGATCTTCATTTATTTATTTATTCATTTACTGACCGCCTTTTAAGGCCTATAACATATCTGAATATTTACAATATTTGCTTACTATTTTATTTGATACAATTTTGGGTTTATAGTTTTTATACTGATATATGCATAAATTACATCACAGGATCCACAATCATACACAGATAATGTTTTGGACTCTAAGGTTATCTGAATAGGCATTATCTCTGAGAAGACTCGTATAAGGATGCCACCTACTCGAAATTAGTTACAAATTAATTAAAACATCCTAATATGGGTATCAAATGGAAGGTATTTTAAATATTCCTAATTCAAAAATATTTTTAATAGGGTTGCCACCTATTTTGAATCGCATATTAATTAAATTTTTTGGTTGGAAAAAAAGGTAAAATATTACTATTCATGGGTATCAATGCTTTCCCTATATACAAAATATTATCGCTTGGGATAATAGTGTAAGGTTACCACTTGTTCTCGATTTCTTAAACAATGCTTCCCCTATATACAAAATGTTATGTAAGGTTACCACTTATTTTCGTTTCTACACAATTTATCTAAAACATCGTAATATGGATATCAAATGAAATGAATTGTTGACAACTTTGGTCAGAAAATATTTTCCATCAGGGTTGCCACGCTTCTATGCAATAAAAATTTTTATTTTCTTAATTTCAATCAAAATTTTTTTATTTATACACAGTACATATACGCTCACGATATGTACTATTCATACCGGCGTATTTCGGAACAGGGTTGCCTCCTAAATTTTATAGAAAGGAATTTACTTAATAGAAAACTATCCAAATTTGGAAAATTTTAAAAAAATATATGCACGCCGGGCAAAGCTCGGTCAACCTGGTACTCTTAA
>NW_016163148.1:28576-38209 GCF_001687245.7 Rhagoletis zephyria | reverse complement strand
TTTTTAGATGAATCCTTTTTTCCATGATACTTTCATCCTACTTAGACTAGTCGCTCACTCAAAGGCGCTACTTGTTCTGTAAATTGCTGAGAAACCACCGCCGTCCATGAACTTTGCTGCATCGTTGTTAGAAGTACATAGCTTATTTTTTAGTTTCCTCCTTGATTATTTGAATGTTTCGTTTGTCGGCGCACTTGTTACCGATACGTACCAAATTTGTGTACAATACAAATAGTGAGGGCGGGTGAGTTGCTGTACAAAGTTTCGCTTGATTTGATTTGATTTGATGCGCTCAAAGTGGCTCACTTCAGCTACGATTGCTTTTATTGCTGTCATTGTCTTTGCTTTATTTTCTTTATTTTTATTTTTATATTTATTTTCATTTCATTAACTTTTCCTTGTATTTATTCATTTCGTCTGACCTAAATTCTTATTTTCTACTATTTACGTTGATTTGAATCTTTTTAAATCGCTGGGTATTTTGCAAAAATTGACTGTCATCTTGTGCTGTATAACTACCTGTAGTCGCCGCCTCTGCGTCCGCTTGTATATTCGTGTACGCTGAAGTAAGTCAAGTTGAATTGTCATTTGATTGCATGGAAATGGGCTCAGAGCGCTCTTATTGCCAAAAGAAATCAACAAGAAAAAAATAAAGATTTGTAGAAAATTGCTAAACAATAAATGGAATAACAAGTCAAAGGCAGAGAAAATGAAGCAGAGAAAGGCTGTAAAACTAAGCGCAAATCAAATCAAATTATATGAGAAATAAAATTAAAATTTGTACGAAAAGGCAATGCGGTCATGCGAACACAATGCGGCAGCATGCCAGCTATACTAACCATATATTCAAATCTATATGCAAGCATATATGGAAAAAAGCAAAAGAATTTCTAGAAAATGCATACATTATCTGCTTTTGCCGTCTGTCCACACAAATTGTACTTTCATATGCTCTAGCCTTCAGCGACAAGTTTCTAATTTTTCTTTTAGTGATTCGCTTTTGTACGCTGGCCATTTAAATTGGGTCAATTTAATACAGTCACAACTCCATAGTAGCCAACATGTCTTTTTTGTGGCATGCAACAACCACATTGTGCAATGGACACAACAACACACAATAGTCGACGTGTGCCAGCACCAATGCCAGCACAAATGTGCAACAATGACAAACCTTTCCAGCAGCTGCCACATTTTGTGACTTTCTCCTCCTCTGCTAGATGACCACCTATGTTGCTGCCGCAACTACTGCTACGACCGCTCTATTTTTCGAAATTTCTATATTTCATCGAGTGGAACCTCATACTTCTCCCTCGCTACTGCTTTGCACCACTGACCAACACAGCTCCTGCGCTGAATACCAGCGCAACGTTCAATATCCTCTTCGTCAACATATTTTTTCGTTGCAAGTTTTTCTTAGTTTTTCTTTATTGATTTTTTTTGGTTTCTTATTTTAACTTGGCTATTTGTGCAATGGTATATTGTATTGGCGTTTGTTACCATTTCGCTGCCATTGAACAGCGATAGCAACAAATATGTTCACATGCAGCGACATGCAACTCTGCAACATTGGATGCCATTATTTATTGTTCGAAGCAGCATTGCGAACTATGCTTGCACAAATGCAGGTACAAACATGCATACTTGTATACCTGTAAATAAAAATAGATGTGCATTAATGAAAGTTGAATTAAAAGAATTCATTTTAAAAAATAAATATAAAATTTGATCTTCAAATCATCCCCTAGGTCCCAAATTTCTGCCTATTATCTTGAGTAGGTCTTCATTTCGTCTATCAATGCCCGATAAAAGCATGGTGAATGATTCGTTGGCATCGTTTCACTCTTCAAATCGAGCCTAAGGAACAAACTTATGAGTTGAATATGTGTGTGATTCAATCATACGAAAAAGTCAGCATTTTTTTATCTTTTTCAGGACGACTATCAAGGGAGAGTAAGCAGATCTAAGCATTTAAATTTATTCCCGAAACGAATATATAGCGCGTCGTCTTCGAAAGGGACACAACTCAAAATTACACGTTCGTCAGAAAATGTGAAAAACTATTTCTTAGCACAAGCTAATCATATGGGCAAGCAAGACTCTACCTTAGGGGTTTTCAATAAATTATAAAAAAAATTTGCGCCTGCTTTTGCTTAAATGTAAATAAATGCTCTGTGTACATTTTTAATGTATAATTTCAAAAATGTTAAATTTTGAGTTGTGTCACTTTTGAAGATCGTGTGCGATATGTATGTGATTTATTAACTCAACTAGCGAACTACTGGTACTTCATAGAGAGGTTAGTTACAGGTTACAGTGGTTGTTTCAAACAAAGGACGCCTTTGAACGTATAGGAGATTATCCTGCACGCGCCGATTACGAAATTACGAATGCGCCTAGTTTCGATACTTACGAATACGATACGAAAAACTTCTCAGAGTTAGTTAGGAAGTGCCAACCGAAATGTGTCATTTAAGAAAGTGCTGTGTTGGTGCCACCTCATCATCATATTGCCAGCTGCTACAGGAGGGATAAGATGAGATTCCTGACTTCAAAATATGAAGACCAATCGCACAGTGGTCTGTTAGAACTCCCACGAACAGCGAGAGCTGAGGCTTTGGTACCATATGGAGCTCCTTTGATCACTGCCGATCTTGCTCAGGCCAGAGTGAGCTTGCAGTTGCGCATGTGCTGCTCCCTATCCGGTGACAACATTTCTATGATAAATCATCCATCAGGCAGTTTCTCGCAACGTCGCTGTGGCCCGGCACCTAAACGAGCGCCTTTAGAACCTACTACGACGTAGTTTGGGTAGAAGTCAGCCATTCCCTGACCAGTCTCGAGTGCGCCCCCAAAGCGTTCAGTGCCCTGATAGCCGCTTGGTTATTAACGTAAATCTTACCTGCCTAACTGATGTCACACACTTTAGCAGTGAATCTTTCGCTTTCTTGATGGCTACATATTTACGCTTTGGAGATGGAAGCCACTGCAGTCGTCCGCAAGCCTCAACATAGTTTTGATGAAATGCCCCCGGCATAAGACATCTGCGCAAACCTTGCCTCCAAGTTTCGATCCAACCGTGAAGAGGATTTCACTGCTCTTTCCCTCCAGTTAAACCGTTCCACTTAGTGATCCTTGAAGGAATGTAGGTAAAGGAGAAGTTACTAGGAGCCATGTTAAGGTTGACTGACACGCTTAAATTCTATCTTTCAGAAACACAGAGTGTTATTTTCAACACGATACCTATTGTTCTCCATATGCCTTAAGGAGTTAGCGATGTACTCATCAGTAAAATTCATTTACAGGTGCAGCTTCCATTCAGAAATGAATGAAAAGCTTGGCCTCTTTCCCCTTCGCTGATAAATATACTCTGGCCGGTCCTACTTGTACTGGAATATGACTCTATTTCGAAGAGCTTGGTTTAAGAATCTGTAGCGGTGGTACTGTGATGTGTTCATAGACAAATACGAATATATATTCAATTGCACTTTCTGAAACAAGCAAGAAGAGATGGTCAGGTATCCATATCTGTAAGATAGCATGTGAGCTTCCGCCTAAGTATTTACAGCAGTAAAGGATCAGCGGATCTGATTAGCAGGTCAAGCTTATAATTATTGTAGCAACTACCACCGGTCGTTGGCAGTTAGGAAAATATGATTCTAGAATACAAAGGATTTCCATACAATAGAAGACCCACAACTGCTGCTTTAACTCCAGTACAAAAGTTAAGGTCCTTCGAGAAGTACATATATCCATAGCGAAATAGCTAACGAATCTATCTAGGGTCACTATGTATAAGCGACATGCAAAATTTCATATATTAAAAAGTTGACATGCTGCAGACTTTGACAAAAAATTTTCCTTCCCACAACACCGTAGCACCCTGAACCAAATTTTTTCTTATAAAAACTTCAAAGCAGACAGCAGCATACTACAAGTTAAAACCTTGAAATACTTTCATCACTTCGCTTTTCAACATATTGTGAACAAACTGCTGCATAGCATCAAACAATATTTTGCCTTTATGCTGCTTCTTCTTGAACCATTTCATTTACTTTGTCCATTGTTAGCATTCGTTGCAGTTGAATAGTTTCAACATGAAAGGATGTCAACTTTCACAACTAAGAATAGCACAGCTGTGCCCTGTAAGCAAGGACCAAAAGAAAAGTAGCGAGAGAATATGTGCATGTTTGCTTGATATTACTTAACATTTTAGCTTATTGTTGGACAAATTTTTTTAGAAAGTTATGGCATGCAATTAGAGAAGAGTAAGGTGTTGTACGAGTATGTGCATGTGACTTTTTCTTTTTATATATTTTGTATAAAATATGCACGTTTGAGAGTGAAAACCCTACATTAACTTTTGGTAATATTTTGCTTTAATTGGACATAAATTGCTGGAAATTTCGATAACTGTACAACATTTTTTTCGGTCATTTAAAAACTGGATTAAACTTTTGGCGCAAAAAGTTTTTTTTAGAAACTTGACATGCATTTTTTGGTCATTTAAAAGTGAACATAAATTGTCCACTATTTAAAATTTAGCCATTAATATTTATTGTTCTATATACTGGACATATTTAACATATTGATATTCCGAAATCTGGACATATTTTTTAGAATTTTAAAGCTAGACATAATTTTTTATTAGCAAAGAAGTGGACATGAATATTTGCTGAACTATAAACTAAGCATAAATTGTTCTTAAATTTCCAGTTTTTAGTTTGGTAAGAATTTTGTTCCAGTTTTAGTTGACCAAAAATTATACCTAATTTTAAAATTTACAAAAACTTGTTTAAATTACTAAAAATTTTTTTATGTCTAATTTTTAAATTATTTAAAATTGAAGCCAAGCTTTCAAATACCAAAATTTGTATCAAGGCTTTAAATTGGTAAAAAAAAAGTGATCCAGTCTTGATTGAACAAATATTATGCCCAATTTTAAATTTATCACAAATTTAATTTCAGTTTTTAAAATAGTAAAAATGTGTGTCTAGCATTTATCACACCATAATATATGTACACTTTTTGAGTTACCAAACAGTTATGCCTAATTTTTAATGAAAAAAAAGTATGCACAATTTTTAAATGACTAAAAATATGTGTCAGGCACTAAGATGGTCAAAAATTTATGTCCAGTTTTAGTTGACCAAAAATTATGTCCACTTTTAAAATTATCAACAATTTGTTTTCAGTTTTTGAAACAGTAAAAATGTATGTCTAGATTTTAGTAAACCATAAATTATGTCCACTTTTAAAGTTAACTAAACTATATGTCTAGTCTTTTAAAGACCAGTATTAGGATTTCTAAAATTTATGTGCAGCTTTTTTGATAACGAAAAAATTATGTTCGGTTTTCAAGTTACCAAAAATTAATGTTCGGTTTTTAAATGGCCAATGTCTTTTGACAAGTTAGAAATTACCGAAATTTTTAATATATCAAAAAAAAATTTATATTCAAATCAACAATATTTGTGTCCAGTTTTTTAAATAAAAAACCTTTTTGTTATTTTTGAAATTTCGCTTTGTATGCCTAGTATAAAAATTAGTAAAAAATTGTGTTTCGATTTTGACGACCAAAAATTATGTCCAGTTTTCAAGTTACCAGATATAAATGCCTGGTTTTTAAATCACTAAAATTTTAATTAAAGTTCGAAAATACTGAAGTTTTTGATATTACAGAGAAATTGTGTTCAAATCATTAAAAATTTATGTCGTTTTATAATTTACCAATTTTTTTAACGTTGTTGTTGTTGTTTTGACCTGATACTATGCCATACCAGTATGAAAAAGATCTTGGTAAAGTTTGCCAAGTTTATATTTATAACAGCCGCCTAATGGATTTTATATGCAATCAATATTCTTTTCTAATTTATCATTAATTAATAAATGATTCGTAATAAAACGAATATAAATTACCTTTATCCGTGCCTAAGGGCTAATTATAAAAAAAAAACAAAGCTGACCCATTAACCTTATAATCATGTAAATACAGAAGCTGACGCTGTGCACGTATTTACACAAAAATGTAATCAAATCTTTTAAGGTCAACTAGTGCTTAATAGAATTTTAAGAAGCCAGCAAGAATCTATGTACACAAAGCTCTTCGGTCTCACGAGCATAACAAAGCGCGTTCATTTGCAATTTATTTATATTTTTTTCTTGTGTGCTATAAACCGACAGCGGGCACAGCAGCAGGGATTTTCTAAATAAAATAAAGAAATAAAATCAAATATTCATAAACAATTATTTTAAAATCAATTTCTGATTTGCACAAATTTACATACTTAAATACATTAGCGGTGGTGAAATCAATCAGCATTACACGCTGGCAAATTGCGCGTAGCGTGAATCGAGTAGCTGTGGGTAGGTAGCGCTGGACATAAAATGGCGATTTGAATGAGTTGCTTCTAAGCTTCATCTGTGCAAACACTTGTTGGTTTGAGTATGCAAAGTAAAAAAAAAATAATAATAATAATAAATAAAAAAATAAATAAAATAAAAATAGGAGCTACCGTTGTCAAAGCGACTACCTATTTTTCTTGGGCTTAGACAAAAAATAAAAACCAGATAATAACGCTCGTAAAGCAAATAATGCTGCGAAAGCAAAAAACTTAGTCGAAAGCATATAAATTTTTACAACTTAATATTTTCATTTTTATACATACACACAGCCATAATTTTTATTCCATACATATTTCCACTAAGGGCCTACAAAGTTGGCTATGATGATGATGATGTTGTCTAAAGTAAAGCGGCATTTCATGGCAGCACAATAAATGTATAACAAAATAGCAGCTTACTAACAATAATCACAATGCAATCAGCATAACAATACAAATATTTTGTTTTTATTTTTATTTTATTCGTAAAATGTAATTTGGCTCGTCCCGGCAATGGCGCTTGCAATGCAGACGCAGTTGGCGGTCTTGTAATGAAGAATGATATAAAATAAAATAAAATGAGAGAAAAACTGCTGGCAGCAAATCAGTAAAACAATAAACAGCAGCAGCAATAACAAACAAAAAGTACATAAATACATACATACATATTTATGTATATACATCCATGTGCCATGTGCTAGCAACACCACAAACGAATCGTACTCGTAATAGTTATAAAATCGTGTTATAGAAAAACGGCAACATAAAATACTCGTACATAAAATAATTTTTATTTGAGCTAAGATGTAGTTTATAAAACAATCTAAAAAGCCTCAAGTAGATAGAATGAGATAAATTCTTATGAATAATAGCTGCCTAAGATGAGAATAATAAAAATGCAAGAATAGTTTAAGCTTCCGAAGATTATTTATTTAGTTATGTGGGGAAGGCGAACTCTCAAAGGTTTTTAAGCATGCTGATTCTTAAGAAATTTCAAAGATGAGATACGAATAAGTTTCACACAATAATTTCACAAAGCGCTCGTGATGCGGTTTTCGAAAAAGCAAATTCGAAGTTCAATTTACCGAAGTATAGAGAAGCGAATATAAGTCAAATTGTCTAAAAAAAATAAAAATCCTCAACCGGACATGAATGCAGGATAAAGGTAGCACAAAGAACAGTTTATTTGGTAGACCAAGTTAGCCCCAACTAGTGGAAGTAGCCAATCAAGCCATATCATAACCATAGCAGCCTCGAGACGACAAACAACAAATCGTTGCTTTTACGAAATATGAGCATGGTCGGTGGGAAATTGACAGGCTACTTACTCTACATATCTGCAGCAAGTGAACTGTCCGAAATAAACGGAGTGATTTTCTTGTGGCATTATATAAATAAATCTATTTATGAAGTCACATTCCTTGACAGCAGTATGAGTTTTAAATTACGCATCGGGAAAAAATCTTCCGTTTGTTGGCTTCTTTCAGCTTGAAATTTGATGAGTGAATCTAAAAAATTCTCTGTGAATTTATTCGTTTGGTGTCAAAGTTGGTTTAAAGATAAACCGATTTCACTGGTGTGCCATCAAAAGTGCAATATTTTTGTTTCTTAAAGCAATCTGAGCAAATTTCGCCGAAGCAACTAAGGATCACAGTAAATTAAGTATTTTTGAAAATCATTTTAATAATTTCCATGTATTTCCACGCACAGAGTTATTCTTCAGATAGAAAACTAAAAAACTACGAATTTTAACTTAAAAGACACTCCCCTGACACCAAAACCAACCGCAACTATGCAGTAATATTAAAACATCTTGACCACAAACCTCAAATAACATTTTTTTCACCCAACACAACTACCAAGCTGCCGAGGCTTGTTGTTTGTGGCGAGGCCTGTATATAAATGAAAATCACAACTTGTCAATCTCAGTTGTAAAAATGCCAGATTGAAAGGTTTACACTCATATGTTTATACTACGAGTTCATAAATACATATCTACATACAAAATGCACACATTCCACAGTTGGGCCATAAATTCCACGCATGCCAAATGCTTGCAAACAACGGACCCAAAGGTCCGACAATGGAGCAGAAGCTTAGTATATACCTGTGTGCAATGAAACAAAGCGGCCCGGGGAGGGGGTAGTGCGCCAAACAGTAGGCTACCTTTGTGCGAGAAAAAATTTTCCTCTTAACTTTTGTTTTGTTTAGTGTTTTTTCAACAACAACGTTTTCAAGTTAAAGTAAATTGTTTGTAGTTGCTGTTAGTGTTGTATTTTATGGGCATTGTGCCGAAGCAATTGTTTGTAAGGCTACATGTAAATACATATGGACATACATATATGTACTCACATACATATACATATATACATATTACAAAAGAAATCGCACATTTATGCAACTGAGTAAACATTCAAATTTGTATATATGTACTAGCTTACCCGGCGAACTTCGTCCCGCCCAAAATTAATTTTTTTATTGAAATATTTGGTCCAACGTTTCGCCAGCAATTCACGTTCACGTTTGGTTTTGTGGTCGACAGAAGGCATATCCTCCATTACCGTCTTAAATAACCTGATGAAAGCGTTATACCGGGAAGAAGTCCTTGCGGCTCGATAATGAATCGTTCTTGAATCTGTGTAGTCTAGTTGGTGGCAATTTCCAAACTGGTGAGTATCATTGATCCACATTCTGTTTAGTCAGCGTAAAGCAAGGACCGCAGGGTCAAGGTGCAGGAATGGTATTTTCAGGGATTGAAGTCAGAAGTCCAAGCCTTAATTTAAGCTTAAGTGGAATTTTGCTTAATTGCGGTAGGTACTCAAACTTCCCAAAATCAGTTTTTCCTGTTCAACAAATAACTATAAGTGACCATCACGCAAAGGTGCAGGAATTTGCAGGGATAGTAGCCGAGATTTTCTTTCTTTAATCTAAGCCTAAGTGGGAGGTTCTACCACCCTTTGTTTCTTTGCTAGAGCTTCTCAAATATTGCAAAATCGCGATTCTTTGACACTGACCTTGTTTTTCTTAAAATCTGGAGCTGACGGAAACTTTATGCTTACGTCAAAACATGTTGTAACAGTTGATTTAGTTTTTAAATAATTTGAGCTAAATTTCCTACTAGGTGGCAACTCTTTTCGAAAAAGTAAAAGCTTATTGAACATCCACATCCCTAATTTGACACCTCACTTTTGAAAATCAAAGGAATGTTGCGTATCTGAGGGCACTGATTATTAAATAACCGGAGTTTAATTAT
>NW_016163148.1:25353-28551 GCF_001687245.7 Rhagoletis zephyria | reverse complement strand
ATAGCGTTAACATTAGCTGCATCAAATTTGTTTCTATTTTTGTTGGCGTGTGTAATAACTATTGTTAAATAGACAATACCCGCATGTTTGCGGCGCCTTCAAACACCTTTCGAACTGTAAAACAATGACTCAATTCTATTCTACGCATATCTATAATACGGGTTTCGAATTTCAAGCAAATCAGACCATAAATAAGAGTTTTTGGAATAGATCGGTCCCTGGTCCAACTATCAGAAAAAGAGTATCCAATATTTAAACCCTGACAATAAGCTACCTACGTGCCAAGTTTCAAGCAAATCGCACCATAAATAAGATTTTTTCCGATAGATCGGTATCTGGTCCACCTATCAGAAAAAGTATCCTATATTTTAACCCAGACAATACGCAACCTACGTGCCAAATTTCAAGCAAATCGGACCATAAATAAGACTTTTTCGAATAGATCGGTCCCTGGCCCACTTAACGGGAAAAATGGATCCTATATGCTAATTTTTTAGCGTAGCTCGATCCCTGCCCCACGTATCGGAAAAATTAAAACTTTGTGCACTCCTTCTAAACACCTTTCCAAAAAAGCAGCAACCATTCGAATCGGTTATGAAACATATTTGGGAGAAAATTGTTCCCAATTGATTCATGTTCACAATGAATTTCACAATTATGCGAAATTTTCCAAGTTTCACAACGAATTTTCCACCTTAACATTGTCCAAAATCATCAAATCATGCGATAAAATACAAAATTTCGTCGAATAAATTCAAATATTTCGCGTTTTTCTGGATTTTTCCGACCTTTCCAGAATTTTCTATTTTACCATTCGAAAGCCATCCCGAAGTAATTGCACCAAAAATTCCATACAAAGAAATCAAATTTCGATTTTTCCAATTTCTCGACTTTCCCGGAAAGTTTTCCCAAAATTTTCTATCGTAAAAACTTTCTCCTGGAAATTGCGAACAACTAAAAGAAAAATTTTGCCAAATCGGCCCAACCGTTCCCAATTGATGAATTACTATACATTTTTCACACCATTTTTATATATATAGATATACGTATTTAATACATACATACATTCTTGCCACTGCTAATCACATGAATAAAAATCCTAAAAACGAAAATGTGACCGCAATATTTCTTGTTTAATATGTTTTAGATCCATCGCACACCACGGACTTTATCGGCCGCCGATATAGCTGCATATTTACATACATCAATTCCGTGTGTTGCAATATCCACGGAAGCAGCAGTTATGAAGAAAATGATTTAAAAATATTAGACAAATTCTCTACTTATATGTTTGGCTTTCTTTTGTTTTATTTTTCCAACGTCAAAAGCTGGACCTTTTTTGAAAAAGTTGGTACAACGAAAAATACGAAACACGTCTTCTGTCAGATAGCTAACATGGCGGATAAGAAGAGGAAGTGAAACTACCCGGAAAAAAAGAATCGTATATGCTAATCTAGGCCAAAATCTAACTACGTACCAAATTTTAAGCAAATCGGACCATAACTACGATTTTTTCGAATAGATCAATCCCTGGTCCACTTCCCGGAAAAAAGGATCCTATATGCTAACATAGGCAAAAAGCTACCTACGTACCAAATTTTACGCAAATCGGACCATAAATACGATTTTTTCGAATAGATCGGTCCCTGGTCCACCGGAGGGTTTTCCCAAAATTTTCTTTCGTAAAAACCTTCTCCTTGGAATTAGGAACAACTGAAAAAAAAAATTTGTCAAATCGGCCCAACCGTTCTCAATTGATGAATTACTATACATTTTTCACACCATTTTTATATATACAGATATGCACGCTAGGTTGATCTGAATAGACGTATGACTCTATGCGATTTTGTAAGAACGGGTGAAAACTAGGGATGTTAATTTTTCAGCTTTTACGATCCCGGGATTTTCGGGATGTCATTAGCACTAATCCCGGCATTTAGATATTCATTATTTTTCAATAACTTAAATCGAAAAAATTGCTTCTTTATTATTTGAGAAGCTTTCTAACCATAAAATAAATAATAAATAAATTACATACTCTTTTATATAAGTGGCGTTTTTAACACGTAGGACTTTGAAATTTCATAGATATGATTAAGTCCAAAAATTTACTTAAAAAATCCAATGCAATGTAGAATAAAAAAATTTGTACCAAACGCAAGAGGAAATTTCTTTAGAATTTAAAAAAAATTACAATTTTTTAGATTCACAAGGGCGAATAGGTCATTTTGTAAGCTGATAAAGTTAGAAGGACAAAATTCGGGGGTTATCGATTTTATGTAAGTCCTTAACATATAATTCTTTCAAAAACAAATATTGCGAAATCTCAAGGCTTTTAAAGGGACATTTTCAATACTTACTAGTCCTGCTGCACCAAACACTTGAATCTGTTTGATATTTACAGGATTTCAATTTGACATTTATTTGAATTTTTTAAAACATTTTTGAACTGTTGACGTCAGAGTGAAAAACTAAAAACGCAGTTTTACTATATTTGGCCCATGGTTTCGCGAATATATTCATATTTGTGTTCAAAATTAACTATCGTGCGGTTTTATATGTATAATTAACTAGACACTTATAAAAAAATATTAATTATTAAATAAAAAAGCCAATACTGGTCGAGGAAAATGAGTTTCTATTATCGCCATCAGCTCAAATTACAATTCCCGAAAATACCGGGATTACTTGCTAAGAATCCCGGAATTATTGGGACCTTACGAAGTCCGAGATCCCGGGACTAACATTCCTAGTGAAAACCCGAACAAGTTCCAAAGAATTTTTTCAAAAGCGGATAGAAAATTTTTCTTATGGAAAAAAGCTACTATTTGGTTAAATATGTTGCAAACCGAACTAGTACCTCACTGGTTCACTTGAAAGTACTAGAACTAGAGCACTGGGAGCTGCCTGTTTTCATTGCAAATAAAAGCGGTGACGCTGAGAAACGTGAGCATTTGTGCTTTACATGCTTCAATACATACATACATTTGTACTAGGGTGATTGATTCGGTTCAGCCCAACCGGTTTCCACCGTTTTTTTTTTTGATATCTATAAGCGGTGTTTTTGAATATATTTAGAATAAACCGAATTTTTGTATCAAACGAACCGTCTTTTTTTCATTCCATACAAATCTTCACCTCTCAACAAAAGTTTAGAGTCTTTTGAAGTTTTCAAGCCTCTTCCAGTTTAAGAGAAAC
>NW_016163148.1:0-25302 GCF_001687245.7 Rhagoletis zephyria | reverse complement strand
AGAGATCTACACTTTTACTCCTGCTACGAAGAAGTGCACCCAGAGGTTTGCCTCTTTTTGATATTGATGGGACCAGAAATTAAATCATCGACCTCAAGTGTAGCAGTAGGCACATCAAAGCACTCGTCTACCCTATGGCGGCAATACACAATAAAGTATTAAAAAAAAGTTAATATAAGACCAAACGTGATATTTTCACTGTTTTTTATTTATTCTACTTATAATCTAAAAAAAAATATGAACTTAGTTTACTTTGATCTTTTCTAAATAAAAGCTATCGTTACTGTTAATAGTTTTATTGTAATTTTTGGTTATGACTTCACTTTTTCAATGTATGATAACTATGAAAACTGAAACCGGTTATCCGGTTCAATTACTCTCAATTGCAAAGAATTAAAAACCAGTGGCCGAAGTGATAACTAAAACAGAAAGAAACAAGTAAGAGCAGCGCTGTGTTCGGCTATGCCGAAGGCTTCATATTAACAGCTGGCAACTCCTTTCGAAAAAGTCAAACCTTATTGCACATCTATAGCCCAAGCCCTTTAGTTTTGAAAATCGAACAAACGGTGCAGATCTGATGACCTGGACAAAAAATCCCTTCGCGTATTATATATATAGATTTCACTCAGCAAGAACTGAACGCAAAAGAGTCATTGTTATGTACTAAGTATGTTGCTTAAGTATAAAAAGTTGAAAAATCTTTTTGCTGGAAAATTTTATTTACTAGATACACTCAGTTCATGTGGGAGTTTTGCACCACATAATTCATACAATGTTGGCTCCAGATGCACACAAGTATTGCAACTCAATTATGAGTTTGGTGCCTATTTTGCAACCTAAGCGGCAATAAAGTTTTACGCAGTCGAAATTTCTTCCTCAATTAAAATGTTCACTGCTTTTTTACTGTTATATGTATGTATGTAGTATTTTCCGGCCAAAAGTGTGTGGCGTCACTATGGCTGTGAGTCGCAAAAACTCTCATTCCGGCTGTTAGACAAACGAAATTGTCACCACATGCAATGCCCCGGCAATGTGGCAATGCCATATTTTGCAACGAACGAATATTGCGTATGTAATTGTGGTAAATGTGGCAACGATAAACTTATTTACTTACTACATATGTATGCATGTATGTATGTAGGTATGTGCGTATGTTTGCATGAGCAGCGATTACAGCATAAGTGGGAGGGGGAGTGCATTTTAATAAAGCAAATAAAACGTAGAAGATATATTGCGCTAAAGAAGGTAAAATGAAAACAGCAATAAACTGGGAAAATGTATTGGCAAAAATAACAACAACAAAAAAGGCAAGAAACCCATTGCCAACTGACAATGAGCGAGCGAAAAAGTAGCACAAGCGACACTTGTAATGACAATGCTGGGGCAAAGGCACATTTACTGATATACGTTTTTATCATGTACATTAGGATGGTCCTGCATGTTTTTGTTTTCAGCCACTGCCAAAGTTTACGTATACTAAAAATAACGAGAACCTATTTGTTTTTGTTTGTTTTTAAATCGGTTAATATTTATGCGTGCCGAGGGGACTTTGAAGCTTTCCATATAATTTGTATGTGAGGCATTCTTTTTCATATCGGACATCAAATTTAGTGTCACACTTGCGATTGGCTTCAAATTTTTTTATGGCTTCTGTACGTAAAATAAGCTAACACGTATACGAGGAATTAAAATTTTTTTCTTCGGAGATATCGTCTGCCACAGTTTGGATTTTTCCGTGATACTGGGAAATCATGTACTTCTTCAAATCGTTATATTTATATCGGGTTGTACTTATCGTAGAGACTTCTTCTAAACGTCGTTTTGAAGCTAAATAAACAGGTTTAATATATCATAATCCTTGATTAATCTTTTATAAAAGCCAAGTTTTAAACATATGGGCGTTTTTAAGGACGATTTTTATAATATCTTTTTATTTTGTGAGAATCAACAGTTTTTTGTAATTTGTTTTCGAAAACTTATGATGAGATATCGAGCCCTAACCGCAAATATAAGCGGTAAACGATATTTTTTCAAAATTTGCCCTACGAATATTTCTTCATCAAGAAAAAACGTTTGATAAAATGTCGCTTAAGCTATTTTGGCGGTTAGGGCCCGTTATCCTTAGCGAGGTTGTCAAAAATCGTGTTCTTGCAAAAATCTGGATTTTATTGTGGATTCTAATAGAAGAATAATACTCTTATAGCAAAATTTTTCTTTCACTTCTACTTTTTATTTAAATATCGGACACCAAATTTCATGTATAGAACTTACAAAAAAAAATTGAAGTGAATCGGAGACATGATATAATTTTTTTAGGTAATCCGTCCGACTTCAAAAAGAATGCCTCAAGTATGGGAAAATTTATTTTTTTCCTAGAATTTCTACAGAATGATTTAATTATTTCTGTAGCAAAATATTGTTATTCGATCAAAATTTTTTTATTTTTAACGCCGGCACCACGGTTAAATATTACCCGATTTAAAAAAAAAACTGGTCTCCTTATTTTCGAAATTATTCAGTTCTGAGGGTGCCGGCAAGAAAATTCTAAAAAATAGATTTTCCTATGTATTTTTGGACCACCCTAATGTGCAAGTGTATTGTACAGTGTGCTTCACTGCATTTATGGTGCATTTAAAATGTATGTGTGTGTGCGTGTGGGTTAGCAGCATAGAATTTCATGCATATTAAAGTGATAATTAAAATTTCGCAATTTCGCACATTTTCTATGAACAAAACATATATACACATATAAAAGATAGTGGGTGTAAAGGTATAGATTTTTCCCTATACATATTTGTTTTGTATACACTTACATTTTTTTTTTTTTTTGCTGAAAACCAACAACTGCCACCAGTCGTCGGCGGTAATAGCGTATCTACGATGGCAAGCGATGTGGCAATATTCGGCATGTTGCTAATTTATTATGCAAATGCATTTAATTGCAATGCATTATGCGTCAACGAACACAGGGAGAGCGAAAAAAAAAACATGCTTACTTATGCCCATGTGCATATTATGCATGTGTGTGCGCGTTTGTGTACGCATACCTGCTCAATCGTTACTACACTCTAATGAAATTAGTAATAATTCTGCAATTATTTGCATACGTGTGTTGCATGCAGGCATGTGGCACACGCATATGTACGTATATGTGTACATACATTTGTAGTGAAGTGGGAACTTAGCGCTGCTAGTAGCAGCGATGCAATTGCAGCAACAAACAATACTAGCAAAATGTGCAGTAATATCTAACAACGAAAATTGTGTCACATGCACCGGCAAAAAACCCTCCCATCCCCATTCACAAATTGCTCTTAACACAATTGCTTATTCGCTCTGCATTCGAGTGTCCGTCCTCTCGCCTCTTTTCCACTCCTTTCCCCCAACATTTTTGCCATCATTTACGGTTGCGCACATTATTTATTTGTTTGCTTTGCCGGCAAATTTTTGCTTGTTTATATAATTAAAATTTGTTGTTGTTGTTGCATGCATGCAGGGGCGCTTGCTTTGCTGCTGTTTAATGAAATTAGGCTGTTTGCAGTCTTTTTGTTTGCACTTAATTGTCTCTCACTCGATCGCTGGAATTCAATACATATATGTATTTATAATAATTTTACACGAAATTATGCCAACAAAAACAACAAAAATATTATATTTTATTAAAAAATTATATAAATTATTTAAAGGAAAAAGTTCCGCTTTGCAGCATTTTTTAAAACTACAGTCTCCTTCTTAATAGCAGCAACTACTGCCTGTAATACTCTGATGGTAAGCGATCGATCCATTCGTGAAGAAGTTTACTGCAGCCGCCTCTCCAGAAGATCCACCCGGTCCTCCTCCCTTGAGGGAAAGTGGGCAGAGAAGAAGAAGGAATGATATCAGAGCCCCCTAGAACTCCAGAGTATGCAGTCCTTAAGTTGGTCAAACAATCGCTTTCCCTGAGTCGAATAGCAGTTTGCGTGGCGTAAATTTTGCCTGCAGCGTCTATAAGTGCCTCAATAATACCACTTAAAGCAGCCCGATGCCTGTGCTCTAGCTGCTTAGAAAGTGTAGCATATTAAAAACAGTTTCACCAGACCAGGGCTCCATAAATAAAAAGGCCAAGTACTTGACCTTGTCCGATAGCTGCAAATGCTGATCTCCAACAGAGGGAAGACCAGTTCTGTCTAACTGGTATCGACGGCGAGGCCACTTTTGGTCGCCCAGTTATTAACTATATTAGGATACCGTTGGGTCTGTTCATACATACATATAAACATACTCAAGTATTTTCCTTAACCATAAGTGCAACATCGTCTGCGTAGGCAATTACTTGACAGTCGTTTTCAGGGTGAGTGGACGCCTGTCTGCAAGGTCGCACCCGGGAAAATGAATTTTCTTCTAAATAATTTTAATTGCAACTTTGAAAACATATTTTCTAACTCTTTAGTTCAAGTTACCTTATAGAGCCAACCTACCGAAAATTACTGCACTTCTTTTTCGGCTTTAAGGCTTGCGAAACTGGCATCTTTGAAGCTGCTCCGCATCGCCCATTTAGAGCGGATCTCCACCCGGTGTCTTTCCTAGAAAATGGTTTCCAAGAATTATGTATACTAAATTAAAAGCAATTCCCCAGCAACCAGGTTCACTTCAACCGGAGCCCCAACATCATTGAGCTCCCACAAGAAATATGGCAGACAAAGTGGAATGCTCCAGGAGGTCTGCTACAGAAAGATTGCTGCAGATGCGCACAAAACCAGCTTGACAATCTGCGGTTGGATGAAGGACTTTACCAATGCACAAAGCCAATAACCTAATCCGACATACCAGTCGTTGTCTGCACCCTCACGGGATGAGGACAGGAGGTGCAAGACGACTTCTTATAGAAGCAATCAAAAACTCTGGTAGAGGAAGCCCCAGTAATGTCACCGAAAATAGCCAAATCGTCATTAGTATACACAAGATAATTTGTTCACTGCAAGAGATAAGAAAATCATAGGTTTCATACAAATTTTTATGAAATCAATAAAGAAGGCTGTACTCCTAGGCAGCAATGGAAGTGGAACCAACCCAAAATTGCGATAGAAATTAGTACTAGAAATTAGTCACCACAACCCGAAATCGTCATTACATTGCATAAGCACATACTTACATAGATGCCGGATGATTATATGGCCCCACAAATTGTCTGAAAAATTGTCGCAGTGACCGTGGCTAAGTATCAATTTATGTAGAAATTGGCGTTTCGGTCAACCGCGCGCCTTAAAAGCGGCCAAAAAGTATTTTCTGTCAGCGAAAAAATTTCTTTGTTTGCCTTTCTTTGTTTTTATAGAACTTTCTTTCTACTACAATAGTTTTTACCATTGTCATCTTTCTCTGCTATTTAGTGTTGGCCACAGAAATTTGCTTGATTTAGTGAAAGCGACTACTGCACTTAGGTTGCACATCAGCGCTAAACTTACTTGGCACTATCTTCCTATCTTCCTTTTTTTTTGTTGTTGTTACTAATGTTTTAGCTGCACTTCCATGAAATGATATTTCATCTTCGTTGCGCTTAAGTGCCACCCTGACAAATGCGATATTCTGCGGTTGCTGCTTTTGTTGTAAGCATCATCGTCTTATGAGTATTCGTAGTATAGTTTTTTTTTCGAAAGCCCAAATATTTAAGTGCCAAAGAAAGATGCCTGACAACAAATAAATGTCTACACGTTCGTAGATTCTTTAGTTCCANTAAGCACATACTTACGTAGATGCCGGATGATTATATGGCCCCACAAATTGTCTGAAAAATTGTCGCAGTGACCGTGGCTAAGTATCAATTTATGCAGAAATTGGCGTTTCGGTCAACCGCGCGCCTTAAAAGCGGCCAAAAAGTATTTTCTGTCAGCGAAAAAATGTCTTTCATTGCCTTTCTTTGTTTTTATAGAACTTTCTTTCTACTACAATAGTTTTTTCCATTGTCATCTTTCTCTTCTATTTAGTGTTGGCCACAGAAATTTGCTTGATTTAGTGAAAGCGACTACTGCACTTAGGTTGCACATCAGCGCTAAACTTACTTGGCACTATCTTCCTATCTTCCTTTTTTTTTGTTGTTGTTACTAATGTTTTAGCTGCACTTCCATGAAATGATATTTCATCTTCGTTGCGCTTAAGTGCCACCCTGACAAATGCGATATTCTGCGGTTGCTGCTTTTGTTGTAAGCATCATCGTCTTATGAGTATTCGTAGTATAGTTTTTTTTTCGAAAGCCCAAATATTTAAGTGCCAAAGAAAGATGCCTGACAACAAATAAATGTCTACACGTTCGTAGATTCTTTAGTTCCAGTTAGAATTTTTTTCGTTTTTCTTCTTTCTTTACTTCGCTGCATTTTTCACAGCTGCGCATCATTTTTTTTTGTTTAGTTTTGAGAAAATTTCCTAGCTGCTTAAAATTTGTGTTTCTTCACTTAATATTTGTGTTTGTGGTTAAATTTTTAGTTGTCAGCTTAAAGCGAAAACACATGTCAAAACATTGATGGTCTCAACACCCCAGTGAGTGTTTCTTTTGCTTTGTTTGTGATTTGTGGGGACCGCACGTAAAAGCACGCATGCACATTTTTATGCTTGTGCCTCAGCCTCCCCAGATCTGTGAACACTTATAAGAATAGATTTTTATGTAGGTATATTTGTGCTTATTCATCCATGTCCGCTTATGTGTTTTAAGACCATTTTGACATGACTGGCAATATCGTATTTCATATTTTGAGAAAGTTTAAATGTCAAGCAGCTCACCTGGGACAACTTGATGGGGGATTAGTGATGTCTAAATCAGAAGAAGGAAAAAAACCAACGGAAAACTAATTGATATTAGAGTAGTTTTTTGGAAGGCTTCGGTATATAAAAAAACAGTCATATACTTTTTTGCGTGTAAACTTTATTTGTTTTCAATCAGTTGACCATAATTGGATACTCGTATTTAAAGGTAGATAAAATCTTGGTATGGGCATTTTTTACAGCATTTGAGGTTCCCATTACGGACTATTGTGTTAAACGACAGTCTCACTAGCTTCACTCGCATTATTCTGCATGCATCTTAGATTTCGGTCTAGAAGCGTCAGTATTCGCTGTTGCTGCTTAAAACTGGCAGCGCTCTCGTAACTAACGAGATAATGATGTTTTTGAGCATATCCTCGATAAGTAGACATGCTATAAAGTATTATTCCTAGAACTATAGTGATCTTTCTATACCTGGTAATAGTATAGTGCTTATTATAACTATACGGCATCCATATATGTATTGAGAAGATATGGCTATTTATGGGTCATTCCATGTTAAAACGCATGCATGCATGCCCAAAATGGTGGAAACTATAGTTATATTTAAGCTGTGAAAAGTTAGGTATTTTTATGCAGAATCGAAGGTTATATAAAAAATATAAATAAAAATTCGTATTAAGTCACCATTTTCCGACCAGTCTCCCGAAAATCGCCCGATGAATTGCTTATGAAAATCCAGATAAGCGACAAAAATCGTTACAAAAGGTAACTATATATGTTTCTAAGGACGCTAAACCCGAATTCGGGAGCAAGTTGGTCTCACGAGGTCTGTATCGAGGTCATTTGAAGGTCAAAATGAGAAAAATACACTAAATGGGATGCTTCTAATCTCCAAATGACTTCACGCTTTTTATTCAGAATTTTAACACAATTTTTGGTTGATTTTTGAACTTTTTTTTTGCTCCCTACATCACTAATTTTCTTTTCTTCCATATGAAGGAAGTCCATTTTTTTCTTTTTAATGGAGAAAAATGCACAATACTGTCATCGATAATAATTTTCAAAAAACAAAACCGGTATTTTGTAGCCACTTAAAACTAGCACCTTCTTATACTTGAACTTCTTACCTAACAATTTCCTAAAAATTCAGAATGAAAAAGTTAAATTTTGGAGAACTTTTTTTTTTACTTTTTATACAAAGTTTCCAGCTTTTATTTATATGATAGAACTAAGGGCCGTTTTCTAATGTAAGCAGTAAAGTTGCCTTTACTAACAGGGCAGATAAATTGTTCCTCACTATAAAGTGTTTTCATTTTCTTATCTTACCGGTAAAAATAAATTTGTTATTCCTTAGAGTGAAACTTCACTACATTTCCGAGTATGAAACTTCACTACATTCGTCATAAAATTTCAAAGGTTGGCAATGCAACATAAGCAAATATAGAGCAAGAGCAACTGTTAGCAAAAACAACAACCTTGGTTGAAATATCTAATATATCTGACTCATCAACCAAAACCGAACCAAAATTTAAAGTTGGGTACAAACTTTTAAAGGTTGCATCGGGTGAGCAACAATTTATCGATTCGAGAAATTAATGCTCTGATGAGAAAACTGAAACTCGTATATCGAGACGATAAAGCGGCCGGTAATCTAAAGGTTAGATGAGAAAATGGCCCTAAGTATATTTTTATAAAAAATAAACAAAATTAAATAAAAAAAAATATAATTAGCAGTAAAAATGTGTCAATATGTGGGAGTCGCATAGTTATGCCCGTCCGTACCGGGCACCATATATCTAACTGCTTTAATTGGCACGTTATTAAATTAGAATTAAACTGCTGCCCCAAAAATTTTCTACAAGCTCGGAATAAAAAATGTGAAATAATTAAGATTTTTTTTTGTATTTGTACAAAGTTTTCAACTTTTATTTATATGGGTTTCGTTATAAAATGAAGTATATTTTAATAAAAAAAATTATTTAAGTCAAAAAATACAAAAATAAATAGTTAAAACTTATCCGTATGTGGGTGTCGTAAAGTTATGTTAAGCACTATATATTTTATAGGTACCACCGTACCATATCATATAAATGCTTAAAGTTGAGTGGATTTTCATTAATTCTAAATTATTAATCTACTCTCTNGGCATCATATAACTGCTTAAAGTTGAGTGGATTTTCATTAATTCTAAATTATTAATCTACTCTCTTGCTTGTGACTCATCTTCTCCTATTTCGAAATGCATTCCCTTTCTTTTCACATTCAAGCATGTAAATGATCTATGATGCATTTTAAGCTGCCAGCGGGCTACGAATATTATTAGTTAAAAAGTTTTTTATTACGAAGAGGCGTTCGGCTAGATAAAATTATGCAGTGAAAGTGCTTTTTAGTTTAGTTTTTCGATTTTTTTTTTTTGTTGTCCCTATTTTCTTAGCGCTTGTTGTGGCTGTCGCTTCTCTTTTTTTTTTGATGTGCCATATTTCTGTTTTATGCTTTCCGTTGTCATATTTAGTGCTTTACTTGAGTGGAAATGACACTGAGTTGAAAAACTTAGACAGCCGGTCAGCCGCCCGTGGAGACGCCTAACTGCTGCACGCATACTTTCCTAGCAGTTAAAAGCTCACTTGGCTTTGACCGATCGCTTGCAGCGAGGCATGTCCATGTCAGCTGCCGTATGCGTCATGCAATACTTTGTATATTGTTTTACTTTGTTATTATTTATACTAAAACTATTTATTTGTTCTTAACTTTTTTGTTTGGTTATTTAGTTTTTGGATTTCGTTTCGTGCATCGCCGTCAAGAAAAGTGAAAAATGCGCTGTGGAAAGTGAAACCGACAGCTTAAGGAAAACAAAAATACTCAAATACTGTAATAAAAAAATATCGTCAACAAAGTTTCGTGAAAAAAAAAACAAAAAAAAATTCAAACGCAGCCTCAACTAAAAGATAATGTGAAAATGCAGACAAGGCGTTGAAGTTGCGTCGGCGTCAATGCTGCTAGCAAAGTGCTTGAAGTTTGTCAAATTGCATTTGTGGGAGAAAAAAAAGTAATCAAAAAAACAACAACAAAAATTGCAGCATAAAATTGAGTCACTTTACTTTTTTCTTTTCTTTTTTTTTCATTTCGTTTTCATTTTTGTGTGTGTGGGCATTAACGCGGATGCGCTTAGCTGTATCGAATAGATACTTTGTGACTGCTGCTGTTGCAACGCATCTGTTGCACTCATTTTTATGCGCCACTAATGCGTTTGTCGCTCCTATTTTATGCATTTATTTTTTCGAAAGCTAATGTTTCTTTGGTTTTAACTGTAGTTTGGTTGTTGTTAGTTTTTTACGCGTTGTTGTTGTGCTTTTAATAGCATTTTTGTTGCTCATTGGCGCGCAAGCATTAATTTTCAAATTATGAACATAATTCCTGACAGCAAAAACTTTTTTCCTGTTGCCTGGTGATGTATTGCCGTTTGCTCCGCTTTGCTGTTGTTGTTATGTTATATGTTTGTTGTATTTCTCTGCCTTATTGTTGTTATTTGCTTGTTTGGCGCACGCGTTGCTCTCAATAAATTTTATTAAGTGCCACCGCGCATCAATTTTCCCACTTTTTTTTTTAATTTTAAAAATTTAAATTTAAATATTTTTAATTTTTATTTTTTTCTTTCACTTTTTTCCTCTACTCTTCGCATGCATTATCATAATACTTTTCATTTTAATTTCATTTTCATGTCGCTGCTTTTTTGTTAACCACTCGCTCGCTTTTATTGCCCACACGCATTAATATTGCATATCTATCTATTGTTGTTGTCTTCTGGGTATTTGTTGATGTGAAACCCATCCAAACGAGCAACTAAACACATTCATCTAATCACAATGACTAACCAGCAATCTATTATTTATCGCCTCATAGTGGGCACATATTTCACACTCGATCACTGTTGGTTGACAGCGTCCGCCCAAACTCTGCATTTTTTAGGTTATGCATTTTCGTGTTCAAGTGATTAGGAAAAAATTTTAATGTTAATTTAAATTTTTTTTCTCAATATTCGAAAGCAAAAGCTTTATTGCATGCAATATATTTGTGTCAAATGGCAGGAGGCGTGAGGGGGGGAAATTGTGGCAAAGCGCTTCATTTGTGAGGCCTTGAGCAATCGAATTGGAATTATTTTTTATGGCCGGCCGCTTCTCAGCAACCTACTGCCTCTTACATTTTCATATACGAAAATGCACTCCATAATTATGCCATTGGAATGTGTCAAATACTCACAAGCACGCATGCATTCGAGTGACTTCCATACCAGCTCCAGCAACGGCATCAGCATCAGCGGCAGAAAGAAGATCAGCGATTAAACACTATCGCTTCGTTTGGCTGTGGCTGGCGGCGCCTTCGAAATTTGGCTTTCTGTAGTAGTGACTTGGCAGTAGTTGTGGCTGTGACTGTGGCAGTGAGTGGTGCTTATGTGCTTTCAAGTTCAATAGTCAGCGAGCCGCGTTAGTCGCGCGGTAATCTTTGCGCTGAATGTGCACTAAATCTAAATAAAGTGCAATGAAATTTCTTAGGAAAAAATAAAGCAATTAAGATTAATAATAAGCGCCTGCAAGAGCAGTAGCAAAAAGGCAGCTAAGTAATTACATTTATAGCAATTTAAGTGTTCGTTATTTAGTGAAAAGTTTAAATTGGATTGCAGGCGGATTGTTAAATGAGGAATTAAATATATTGAAGTGCATTTAAATTCAACACAGCTTTATAAGCTAGAAGAGAAAGAAATCTTGAGCAATTGGCAAAATTTGTTGAAAAAAAGTGCATTACATAAAAAAAATTTAAATGTTTTAAACAAATATCGTCAGGCAGCCCAAAACACTTAAACCTTGAAGAGAATTACAAATTTCATCCAACGTTTAAGTAGTTGCTTTCTAAGTGTTATAATGAGTGGTTATTAAAAATACCAGGAAAAAGATATTTTAAAGGTTTTAGAGAAAAATCTAAGTTCTATAAAATACGAATATGGCTTGAAAAACTAATTGGGTAAGTGATCCTTGCATAGCATTAAAAATCTAAGCTAAGCTTAAGAACTACAATATTTAAACACACATTCCCGCATACATCTACATTAGGGTGGTTCAAAAATGCATGTGACAAAAGAAGAGTCTGAAGTTTAATGCTCTCACCCCCTAGGATTTTTCTTTATCGAAGAAATATATGTATGTAAATTTTTTTTTTTATCAAAAATATTTTCCATGTATTTTATATGGGGAAAAACAGTTTTNGGAAATAGTATAACATTATTAAAAATCAATATTTTTTCTCGGAAAGCTCTGTTTCACGCAGTATATATATACATATATTATATTATAGATATAATTATAACAGTTAAAATGATCGAATAAAAGAAAAATCCAAAATAACGATTATTCCTGATCGAAAAATAAAAATCATAAAATTACGATTAAAAATGGTTTTAAACATACAAATGAAAAACTAACGAAATAAATAAAAATCATAGAATAACAATTAAAAATGATCGTAAAAATTTATAAATAAAAACACAACTATTTTGCAATGATTTTTATTTTATTAAAGGTGATCGAAAAAAACACCAAAAACCAATCAAGCTGATCGCAAAATCAAGAAATCACATAATAACGACTAAAAATGATCGAAAAATAAAATTTACAAAATAACGATAAAATTATGAATTTTATTATAAAAATCATAAGGTTACGGTCCTGGTTATTTATTGGGCGTATAGCTCTAACTAAATATGATTATTTGCTATATAACTCTTTTAACTGTTATAAACCCCATTTTCATCACTAGTATTTAAATTTAATTAAAATTTTCTTACACAAACTAATTTTAAATTTTATGTTTTTCTTTTTCTTCTTCTTTCTTTACAGAGTTACCAGTAAATTTTGAATACTTAAAAATAAAGCAATAAATTGTGATGCAAGAGGTATGGCATATAAGTCATATATACAATATCGTACACAAAAATATACAGGGATGCATATGTAATTATGCAATTATTTAGTAACTTTCAAGGTAAAAATTTTTTGTAAATTTTTTTATTTTTTTTATTGAAACTTGACATGTACTGACTATTAAGTACCGTTAAATACTAAGAGTAATTTCCGGGTTTAATTATGTGAAGAATTGTTTAGTCTAGTTTTTAATACATAATCACTTTTATAGCTTTTCGAAAAGCCACTTCCGTTTTTACCATATACATACATTTATTTCTTAGTTTTTTCCTTGTTTTTGTAAAATAAGCATATCTTGGATCTACATACATACATACATACATATATGCACGAGTGTGCGCACTTTAAAAAGGCTTACGCCTTGAAAATTGTTAACATTTCCCACTTCACGGCTAAACTATTTGCAACTTAATAACTCATCTAACAATTTTTCACGGCAGTGTGACTAAATTAATGATTTAATTTTTGACGCGAATATTAAACCAAAAAAAAAAAACAATGAACAAAAACCACAAATAAGAGTACGTGAGCAGAAACCAAGAGCTAAAACAAAAAAAGAAAAAATTGTAATAATTATTAAAATTATGCAGAACACCAGCAAATGCGAAGTTGGTATGAAAAATTGTGGAAAATTGTCTTCTTGTTGCTTTTACTATGTGGCAACCGTCATGCTTGTGTTGTGATGAATGAAGCTTTGTTGGGAGAACACAAAATAAACATACAAAAGAAACAACAAAAAAAACAACAATAAAAATAATAGCCACAAAAATACCGCATAAAAAAATAAAACTGAGTGGCAGAAAAATTGTCAAGATAACCACAAAAATACGAAAAAATAAAAAATGGTAAACATTAAAATTTTAGTTTTAACTAAAAACTGCGCTTAATTATCTGCAATTTGCAGCGGTCCCTGCTGTTACGGCTGCTGCTGTTGTGGCTGCTTCCTTGAGAGTGTCGTATTTTTGGTGTGAGTGTGTGACACTATCTACTTATGTATGTATGTAGTCAGCTCCACAGGCCTCTGTTGCTAAAAGCAACACTCAGCTCCGCTTTCGACTGTGGGAAATGACAAAGTTTTTTGTGAATGATTGTGGTAATATTTCATTGACTTTTTTGTAGTTGTATTTTCCCCTTTTTTTAGGTAGATGTGAAAGAAATTTTTAGTTAGTTACACTAGCTGCGAGAATGTGAGAGCACCTTATCCAACTAGTTAGTGGACTGAATAAAAACTCGCTATCCAAAGCTCTGGTTAAGTTAAGCGTCTAGCTAGGTTTCAAGAACTGAGGTTACCTACTCTGTTCAAAGCATGCTCTGATAAAGCAAATCCCTATTTATATAATGTAAATTACTCTTTCCACTGGTGGAACAGTACATGTCTTAAGAAAGCTGTGTAACCGGGTAGCAGATTTCGAGATAATTCCCCAAAATGCTATTACAGTGCAGGCTTGATGTGATGTATTTGTATTTGCAGTAACGAAAGATGTGATATGAGAGAGGAAGGAGCCACTTGGACTCAGCGTCAGTATACGGTGATTAGCGCGAGCCGAAATCAACTCAAAGCTTTTAGAACTTCGATTAGCCATAATTTGAAGTACCTTAAAGCAGAGCCTTGTGAATTCATCAACGCTGCATTTTTTTTGTCTGGCTTTTTTGTCTGGCCTCGGGTAATGTTCCAGCAGTTAGCAATACATGTGTTTTATATGTCGTGCATACCTATTCGTTAAAAAAAAATAAAAAATTTGCTCAGAACAGCTGCTTACCTTCGCGCAAGCATTCATAAGTATTAACAAACGAATAAACACTTGTTAAAAAGATGTGCCCGGCATTGTAATCGTTCTGAACTTTTTTTGTATTTTATGAAGAACAAATAAGTATAGATATGTATGAATGAGTGTTTAATTTAAGTGAATATCGAACTAGGGTGTGGCTTATTATAAAAAGAAAGAAGCTGACTACATACAACTCATTGAATGAAAAATTAAACTCTGCACATATGTAAGTCCAAGGGTTTTTTTTTTAATTTAGAAATTTTACGCAGACATGCTTAAAGAAAGCAAAAAAAAATGTATGTAAAAAAGTTTCATTCAAAATTATATATTTAATTAAAAATATTTTTTTTTTATGTAACTCCTAAGCTCGAAATTCAGGTCTGCTTAAAATTTCAAAATTAAAAAAAAAATTTTGGACTTATGTGCAGAGTTATAATTTTTCTGTATGTTTCAATTGAAATTTTTTTGTAGTGGAAATTTGTGTTCCCATAAATTTTTCTGTTAAAACTTTTTCCCCTTGAATTTATCATTTTTTCTTTGATACTTTTGTTCAATTTTCTATCTCTGATGGAATATCAGCTGTAATAGAGGAACATAAAAAACAGCTGATTGCTATTTGTTCCATAAACATACCTCAAAGTCAAAATTAATCATACCCAGCAGGGTTACATTAAAAAAATTCATTCAATTAGCTCTCAATTACGCACTAATCGAGGAATTAAGAATTGAAATTTTGTATGTCAAATCGAGCTCAATTAGCGCCTTAATCGATAAGCGGCCTGTCTGAATATTCTTTTAAATTACAGTCAGTAATTAAATGCGAAGTTAGCATTTGATATGCGTGGTCAACCCGACCCCCTTCTTCATATACTGTAGCTTGTAAAAAAAGTGTTCAATACCCATGTGCTACAATTTCAAATTAAGACTTTTTTTCTTACCAAAAAAAGGTTCCGAAGCAAACGTTGTTAGTGAATAGTTCTAAGATACCCTGCCCGTTTCTAGGGGTTTGTCAACTTAAGTAAATATTTTGACTGGATTGGAATTCTACCGGAATCCGTAATAAAATTTATACCTAGGCAAAAATACATATCTTGAAAAATAAAATATTGTAAATGTTTATTGTAATCCGAAACAACACTCGGAGGTTTGTCATTGCCTGCCGAGGGACGACCACTTTGGGAAAACACTTTTTTGTTTTTTCGTTCTTTTTATGTTATTCGGCAACTGGGCTCGAGGCCAGGCCCTGCGGGACGGCAGTGCGCACTTGTAACCACTACACCACAGCGGCCGTCAAGTTTAATTCATTGGTGTTTTGCTTATGATACATAGGCTTTGATTTCCAATCCTGGAAAAACGCTTTTTACTTGTCTTATTTTGAAACTTTCCATTGACAATATAAAACAAGGTGCCCACCCTAATATTTCGCATGCTTACCTATATATCTACATATACGCACATTTATTTGCATTTACTTCGCCATTAATTCACAATATTCACTTAGCCTACATTCCAGGCGCTCGTTTTAATGTCAATTGTAGTAAATTTATAAAAATGTGAGAAAATATGTATTTCCTATACCAGCAAACGCATGTACAGACACAAGTATGTAATAACAAATTTTTTTAATTTTCTGTTTAAACTTGGCTACACAGCATGAAATTGAAGGCCACATATTTTATCGTTGCGGCGGCATACATATGTATCAACCGATATAATGCAACTTTCTGGCTGTCTGTCTGTCTATACTGTGACGTTGTCTGTTAGCTTTTGTTAACTGCAGACGTACTTTTGTATCCCCTTGTTTCGCTGTCTAGATAAATGAATAGTTTTCATTTGAACGACTGTTTGTTTTTTGTAAATATTTAAATAATTGCTCAAGAACTGATGCAAATGTCTAGCTACATTCATATGGGTGGGAATTTGTCTGCACTCGCATTAGCTTTTATGTTTATTTCATTTTCAATGCCATCATTTTTATGATGCTTATGCGATTTTAATGCGCAGCTGAGGAGGGCGAATAAATATATTTTTGAAACACGTGTTTTCGAATTGCTTTCGTTTTTTTTTGGACTCATTTATCATGAACTCGATTTTGCCGTTCTGTAAGAAGCTTTTTATGATGATTATGGGCCGTCATATAGCGAGCAAGCAACCTGATGTCGGCTCTGTTCAAAAGAGGTATATCTTTCCTAGCGAAAGAATAACCAAAAAGTCTAGCCTGTCTAAGGCCCTTACCTCTCCCCAGTACCTGCTGCGTTCTGCTTTTACCATCGATTCTATTTTAAACCTCGAGAAGGACCAGCTGAGTCCACAAAACGGTTTCGGTCTCACAAGTACGGACGATGAGCCTTCCCTTGCCAATTCATCGGCGGCCTTGTTCCCCATGATCCCGCGATATCCTGGGTATTACCGTGTTCCTTGTTAACAAGAGTTTAATAGTGTCAAAGCACTCCTTGACGAGCCTGGAGGTGACCGTCCTATTGTAGAGGGCCTTTATGGCCACCTGGCTATCTGAAAATAAACTAGAAACGCGCCTATTAAACCCTCTTCAAGATTCAGTGTGGCACAAATTGAGATTGCTATTACCTCTGCCTGAAAGGCCATGGCCCAAGTACCCGTTGAGATGGAAAGTTTGGTGCCAGATCCAAAGGCACCCGCTGCTGCTCTGCCGTCCATCTCTGATCCGTCTGCGTACCAGTTTACTTATCTGGGATCTAGCTCTGGTAAGACATTTCACCAGACATCTCCGTCTAGAATTTCGCTTTAAATTTCCTTCCAAAGAATACCGCATACCGTCGGAAAACTCACAAATTCTTAGACCTGGTATTTTGCTCAAAAGGCCTTTGTGTTGTCTTGTTTTTAAAAGTACCTTCAGAATTTTGCATTTGCAAATTTCTCGAAGCTGCTGCTGCTTGAACAAAAATATGTGGAGTTGGGTGCAGCCTAGGAGCTACGCTAGGGCCGTGGTTGGGCACGTTCTCAATGCTCCTGCCACCAACAGTAGAGCCATCCTTTGGAGTTTGTTCAGACGTGGGACGGCATTTTTTGCAGCGTTTTTGACCACCAGACTAAAGAGGCCTAAGCTGAAATCGGACGAACTATAGTTTGAAATAGCCATTCTATTATTTTGGAGTTTGACCCCATTTCGACCGAAAAGTCTTTGCCAGGCCCCATGGCTCGGTGGCTTTGCTAATAGGTTTGTTTAGATGGAAATTCCAACTTAGCCTCTTATTCAGGGTAACACCGCAATATTTGACTTCGTAAGATTATTCATGCACTGTTTTGGCTTTTGTATTCTTGCGAACGGCACCACAACCGCCTTTTGCAGGTTTATGCGAATGCCGTCATTGGTACACTAGTTTAATACCACGGCAGAGCTGCGGTCATTACGTTTAATATAGTGCTGCCGAGTTTTCCCTTCACAAAAATTTCTAGTTCTCCGCCAACCAACAGCATCGTAGCCACTTTTCTGCAGTTTGGTTCAAAGTCATCCACGACGAGAGACAATAGTAGAGGAGAAAGAAAACCCTCCCGTGGGCACTTTCTTATGGCTTTGATGTTCTGGCAGTTGTTGCCTAGGGACGGTGTGATATCACTGTAATTTTCCTTGCTAGTTTGTTCGCCATCTAATTTCGCTTTATTCCATTGTGGCCTTGAACCCATACGAAATGATACTTTCGAAAGACAAAGGCGATTTGTGTTTCGCCTGCCTAAGGGTAAAAATTAAGTCTTCGTGATAGATTCTGCTCGGAATTAACACCGTACATAGGCGGTTCTCGGATTTCTTCCCAATAGCACTCATACCCTAGCTCAGAAGCCATAGATGCCTGCTCTCATAACCACGAAGCATTGAAACGATCTGTTTAGCAGTGCAGTTTATTAATGTGGAGAAGCTTTCCAAAAATGAAGGCTCTCCATGCTGCTTTGTTGCCCAGTTATATTCTAAATTTCTTCCTATAATCCGCTATATATCATATCGGGGAATCGGGGCTAGCGGACGCTGCGATCCTAATTTCCTAATCAAAGCCCCAAGAAAATTAGTTAAAGAGCTCTTGTCATCAAAATTCGAAGGACCTCAGCGGTCTTTTGCATTGTCCGTGGCCTATCCTGCCGTATATTGTGCTGCAGTTAAGGAGTAGTCTTATCTGCCAACCTTCGCTATAAAACCTACTTACGCCCTCTTCCACTTGAACAAATGATAGAGAGAGACTTTTCTTAATGCTCGCATCGATTGAGCAGCAGAGACGCTTTCCCATGCTGTAGCAAAGAGACCGGACTCCATCCGCTCAGTTTTAAACTTATCAAATAATTGTTGGAACAATCGTCGGATAAGAAAGTTTTCAGGTCAGAATCCAGTCCAATGGGGATGGTCTGATCTCTTTTGTTTCCACTCGAGTTCTAGGGCGGAGAGTTCAGTAAAGTGTGTGCGAGCAGATCGAGCGCTCTTTGCTTCCTGTGTAGGCTCCACTTCACAGTTTAAGGAGTAACTTAGTTTGGATCAACCCTGTTTGGCGGGGCTTTGTGAAGCTTTGTGGCCACATGGCTTGAAGAAGGTCCTTCACTAGAAGATTATAAAACTATCTATTTTAGCTTTGCTGTTATTTTCCTGTATTTGATTACGCTAACTGAGTTGTTAGCCTTTTCAAACAGCTTACGCCCCTTCTTCATCCACCAAATGGTTTAGGCCCAACCGCCTATTGATTTTTTATTGAATGCCGAAATTTGTATTGCATCTGAGGTTCTACCATTAAAAGATTCCATCTAATCTTGAAGAGTGTTATCTTATCAACAAGAGCTACAGCTCACTTCAAGACCCATAGTTTTATTAGCCAGCCCTAATACATATCACCCAGTCATGCGCCAAGCCAATTTTTTTCTCAGACTGTTGTCTGCCCATTTTTAAACAAATACCGTTTTGGCAAATGAAACGCTTGAAGAATAAAAAAAGAAAATCAAAACTTTGCTTGCTAGATTTATAATTTTTGTTTTTATCCTACAAATCCCCAACAATTTGGCGCTTACTTTTGCGGTTGCAAAGAAAAGCAATGCCGAGGCATAAACATTTGTTGCCAATTTTTTTATTTTTGTTTCTATTTTGCTTTTTTTTTGTTTTTTTCCTCGTTTCATTTTTGTATGTAACAACTTTTCGGTCTACTCTCGGCCTATTAAATTTTATTTTCATCTTTTTTGAGTTTTATTATTTGTAATAGTACCAACCATTACCGCTGGCTGCAGCAACAACATGCAACATACTGCAGCAACAACTTGCAACAGTAAGCTGCAGTTTGTCCACAAAATAAAAATCTTAAATTAATGGCAGAGAAGGTTAGCAATGTAGCCAGGCGGAAAGCAACGTTGTTGATGGAAATTCATATGAAAACCTCAAAAGTGTGCGCATTAAAATTTTGAGGTTTCGGTCTTCACGTCTCGCTTGGCTTGCCAAGTGATAGTTGAGGATGCTGTTGTTGTTGCTGGTACGTTGCAACAATACTTAAAAAAAAAAATTGATATAACTCACGTTCGTGTATGCAGCTGGCTGCTGGCAATTCACATGCATACATATGTATGGATACATATTTACAGGCGCTTGGGCTTTCAGCCGCATCGCTGTGGCTGCATTGTTTGTTGAGCCGCAGCATTATCCGCCAAACAGATACAACGCGGCGCGCGTGGTAAACACCCCATACATATATGTATGTATGTAAGTAAACAAAGTAAAGTTACATACAAGTGCATCAGCTTGGGAACGCATCCCTGTATGTGCGCCCTTGTTTTTGCATTGTTTTAAGCGCACGAGTGTATGTATTTACAAGTGTGCAAAGTATTACAACTTTTATGACAGACGATNCTAGACTAAACAGACAATTCGTATTTTAGTTAAAATGAGAAGAGATCGGTAATCCGGACGGTCAACTGACATATGTATGTATGTAAGTAAACAAAGTAAAGTTACATACAAGTGCATCTGCTTGGGAACGCATCCCTGTATGCGCGCCCTTGTTTTTGCATTGTTTTAAGCGCACGAGTGTATGTATTTACAAGTGTGCAAAGTATTACAACTTTTATGACAGACGATTTTTTTTTTCGTGCCGTTTTTTGTTGTGACTAATTGTTGTTGCTGGCAAATTTTTTTCGCCATGTTTTGCTTTTGAATTCTTTTGTTTTCTCGTTGTATGCATTCACACATTTTGACTCGTTTAACTTATTTAACTTAGTCGAGTACACTTTTTGTTACGGTTTTGACTTGATTTACACTTTTTTGAATTGTATTTAATTTTTTCGCTCTTGTTTTTCGGAGTTGGTGATGTTGAGGGAAAAAAAAATATTAAAAATTTAGTGAAATTCTTTTCCAATTCGTNATTTTTTTCGCCATGTTTTGCTTTTGAATTCTTTTGTTTTCTCGTTGTATGCATTCACACATTTTGACTCGTTTAACTTATTTAACTTAGTCGAGTACACTTTTTGTTACGGTTTTGACTTGATTTACACTTTTTTGAAATGTATTTAATTTTTTCGCTCTTGTTTTTCGGAGTTGGTGATGTTGAGGGAAAAAAAATAAAAAATTTAGTGAAATTCTTTTCCAATTCGAATTTCTTTTACGTTCTGTTTTACAAGAGCAAAATGAGTTCTAAATTAAGTAGAATAGTCTGGCAGAGTTACTTTTGTAAACAAAGAATTTAAGTTCAATTTATTTTTCGGTAAACTATTAACCCGTATCTACTGTATGTTTACATATACGGTGGTAGGTTTAGACATTGTTTTTTCGGTAAACAATTTTTTTTTTTTTTTTTAATTTAATAGAAATGAAAATTCCAAACTTTCTAGAACGTTTATAAAAACTGGGCAAACTTTGACAAATTTTCAACAATATTTTAAACTTTTTAATCTAATTTTTTAGAACTTTTCTGAGTATTCAGTTTTGTAGTCCATAATAATGAAATACAAATTTGTTGTTGCTAGGACTTACCGTCGATTTTTGGAAATTTTTTGTTCACGAGTTTTCTTCCAATCCAAGAAATTAATTTTTTTCGGCCTTTTATATTAACAATTTTTCTTCATAAAAAGCAAAAAAAAGTGTTGCAAATCGACAAAAATGAGATAAAAATCAATAATGAAAGAGAAAAAGAAAATAATACATAGACACAGTTTCTCGTAGCACACACCCTGAATTTTGCAAAACAAACAAATTTTGCATTGCCTACAATTGTTGCTATTTTGACTCACTTAATTTTTTGTATATCCCACTTTTGTGTGGGACACCTGTGACAGTGCTCTTAAATCAAGTGACTGTCGAGTGGCGTTCCAGTTACTAAGTGGTCATGCTACATGTGCACATATTCATAAGAATTCATATGTATGTATGCTGGGTTGTATATATGTATATGAACAGTATATGAACTTCTCTGAGCTACGTGCATGAGAAAACCACTAAAAATTTACAATCACTTGTTTCTTGCTTAGTTCCAATGTGATCGCCTTTCGGCTATAAAAGAAACACAAAAAATTGCTGCGACTGACATTTTTTTTATTTCAGTTATTAAAGTCTAAATGGAGCTGTAACAAATAATGGTTGCTCTTGTTGTTTACTGAGATGGCCTTAATTTCTGATATTTGTAACTTGTAAAAATGGAACCACATTTATAAAAACCTAAATCAGCATAATTTTTTTCTTTACTTGATAGCCCAATGAATATTGTATAAAACTAGGCATTCATATGTTCAGCAGGTCTTGGCTAGAATAGTTTCGCTCGTTCATATGGCCGACCAGTAAGTTATGACCCAGCACGGCAGTCATCTGCTTAAGAGTTTTTTTTGGTAACTTAACAAGTCCCTCCATTTCTGTAATCAAAGAAGATTCCCAGAGAGACGCGGTAGATCCTTGCTTTGTATAATATTATCGATGGTTCCATCTTCTTGGTTTCGAAATAGAAAAAACATCAAATGCAGAGCTGCTATGAACTCGGCTCAATGCTCGATGATGATTCTCACTGTGTTTATATGGTGTGATGTATAGGAGCAGCTCGCGAGGAAACCCGACTGGGAGTAGGCGAGAGTTTAAGATAAGGAGTATCAGCTCTTCAAGTTTACCGTTGCAATGGTCTTTTCTCCGCAGGAAAATCTCACATACTACGCCAGTTATCACAATCCCTCAGGTCAGTATTTTTCGCGATTTTGATAATAACGCTACCAGTTCTCTATTCTGGAAAGCAGCAGGGCAAGAGTCGGAACGTCGACAGTGNTTTTAAACTTTTTAATCTAATTTTTTAGAACTTTTCTGAGTATTCAGTTTGTAGTCCATAATAATGAAATACAAATTTGTTGTTGCTAGGACTTACCGTCGATTTTTGGAAATTTTTTGTTCACGAGTTTTCTTCCAAGCCAAGAAATAAATTTTTTTCGGCCTTTTATATTAACAATTTTACTTCATAAAAAGCAAAAAAAAAGTGTTGCAAATCGACAAAAATGAGATAAAAATCAATAGAAAATGAAAGAAAAGAGAAAAAGAAAATAATACATAGACACAGTTTCTCGTAGCACACACCCTGAATTTTGCAAAACAATTGTTGCTATTTTGACTCACTTAATTTTTTGTATATCCCACTTTTGTGTGGGACACCTGTGACAGTGCTCTTAAATCAAGTGACTGTCCAGTGGCGTTCCAGTTACTACATGTGCACATATTCATAAGCATTCATATGTATGTATGTATGCTGTGTTGTATATATGTATATGAACAGTATATGAACGTGCATGAGAAAACCACTAAAAATTTACAATCACTTGTTTCTTGCTTAGTTCTAATGTGATCGTCTTTCGGCTATAAAAAAAGACACAACAAATTGCTGCGACTGACATTTTTTTTTTATTTCAGCTATTAAAGTCTAAATGGAGCTGTAACAAACAATGGTTGCTCTTGTTGTTTACTGAGATGGTATTAGTTTCTGATATTTGTAATTTGTAAAAATGGAACCCGATTTTTTAAAACCTAAATCAGCATAATTTTTTTCTTTACTTCATAGCCTAATAAATGTGGCTTTAAACTAGGCATTCATATGTTCAGCAGGTCTTGGCTAGAATAGTTTCGATCGTCCATATGAACGCCCAGTATGTCTTAGCTTCTCTATACAGCGCGTTACCCATTTTAGACAGATGAGAAAGATGCTGCGCCAAAAGACATATGCCACCAGCGTAGTCAATGTGCTGTGCTGAACTGGACATAGACCACCGAAGTCCGAATTCGGGGGGTGGCCTGATAGCAGCATCCAACACATCGCCAGTCAACAAAAAAACGAGAAAAGATATAGGATGCAACCTTGTCGAACCTTGCTGTGAACTTCGAAGATCTTCGATTGCTTTTTGGAGTAGACGATACCAAGCGTTGTCGTATGTAGTTTTAACAAAAACGACGATTTTTTCGGTCACTACTCTACGGCGCAGGGTTGAAATCCCTTTCGAAATAGAAAAAGCATCAAATGCTCGGCTCAATGCTCGATGATGATTCTCACTGTGTTTATATGGTGTGATGTATAGGAGCAGCTCGCGAGGAAACCCAACTGGGAGTAGGAGAGAGTTTAAGATACTCCTTTCAGCTCTTCAAGTTTACCGTTGCAATGGTCTTTTCTTCGCAGGAAAATCTCACATACTACGCCAGTTATCACAATCCCTCAGCTCAGTATTTTTGGCGATTTTAATGATAATAATGCTACCAGTCCTCTATTCTGGGAAGCAACAGAGCTGTTAAAAAGTGGTTCAGAATTTTAACAGCTTGGCGCAGCTCTCTACCCTTGGCCCGCACGGCTATATCTGCTGCCAGCGGTTCCTGCGCCTACTACCACCACCGGAATAATTCCTGGTCGTCCACCTATACCAACACTCGTTACCATTACCTATGAGAGTAATTGATTCATCCGCTGTGAGGTCGCTCTACACTCTTCTCCTCTCATTCGGTAAGGCAAACTGACATCCCGCTTGCAAATCAATGACTGTATGCTATGTTAAGACATTGGAGTACAGTTTTTCCTTTGCTGAGAAGTAGGGCCTCCGCTCGGCTCCGACCAAACCCAGCTCATAAAATAATATACCCGAAGAAGTGTTATTGGGTGTGAGTTTGACAATGCGAGGTAATATTCTTCAACAGGCGACACAACATGAACCATATTACTGCAATTGCTATTCCTTGTCTCAAGAGCAGAGCCAGACACTAAAATTAAAAATTATAATATCCTTTAAAAATAAATGGCCCGCTGATAATCATGGATTGGAGNAAAAAGTGGTTCAGAATTTTAACAGCTTGGCGCAGCTCTCTACCCTTGGCCCGCACGGCTATATCTGCTGCCAGCGGTTCCTGCGCCTACTACCACCACCGGAATAATTCCTGGTCGTCCACCTATACCAACACTCGTTACCATTACCTATGAGAGTAATTGATTCATCCGCTGTGAGGTCGCTCTACACTCTTCTCCTCTCATTCGGTAAGGCAAACTGACATCCCGCTTGCAAATCAATGACTGTATGCTATGTTAAGACATTGGAGTACAGTTTTTCCTTTGCTGAGAAGTAGGGCCTCCGCTCGGCTCCGACCAAACCCAGCTCATAAAATAATATACCCGAAGAAGTGTTATTGGGTGTGGTTTTGACAGTGCGAGGTAACATTCTCCAACAGGCGACAAAATATGAACCATATTACTGCAATTGCTATTCATTGTCTCAAGAGCAGAGCCAGAGACTAAAATTAAAAATTATAATATCCTTTAAAAATAAATGGCCCGCTGATAACCATGGATTGGAGATCACATAGCGACTATGACCGGCTCATCACTGTTGAG
>NW_016163147.1:25884-38174 GCF_001687245.7 Rhagoletis zephyria | reverse complement strand
CAAAGTACTGCCCCGTGAAATATGCAATGCCAGAATTTGCACAATTCTTTATAGCTGGNCCCGTGAAATATGCAATGCCAGAATTTGCACAATTCTTTATAGCTGGATTGCTGAATATTTTCACTGCATTACCAACGTATCTAGAATCGCGGTGACAAGAACTGGTAGCATTTTTTGGTAATAAAGTTTTCCGGTTACGTGCAGAATAGACCTGTTCATCCGTCAAAGTATTTTTCTTGAACCTTGGATCGACTAGGGTTAAAACTGATAAAATAATATTTCTCTGTTGCGATAAGTTCAAGTGTTTTAGCCGATATCGTATAAATTAGTAATGAAAGTTTTTTCTAAACTTGAATCAGTATCGGGTACCGATAAGGAAGACAGCAGTTTTAGTTACGATCCCGTACGAGTCCGGACTAGTCAGATTTTACTGGAAGTCGATCCCGTACTCGGTTCTTTGACTATTGATTGGACAAAAAAGAGAGTATATACGGTTCTCTCTCTGTCAGAAGTTACCAGTTTTAGTCCGAGAATTTTTTGCTGGTAAATTCTGGTAAATGTGTCAAACGATCAGCTGTAGTGTGTTTGGCAACCAAATTGTAAACAAAAGAAAAGTGCACTCTGCTAATTCATGTTGAAAAGTATATAATTACTTGTTTATATGGATTCTAATGAATTCGGAAGTATTTTTGGTTATTTACATGTGTGAGCTGAGTGTGTTTACGTACAAAATAAGCAAAAATTTACAACCAAAATTTGGAGGTTATGTTGAAGTTGACAGAAGTTACCATATTTTACTAGAAGCGATCCTGTACTTTTCAATGTTACTCTCTCGCTCTGAGCGAATTTTTATTTTTTGACAGTTTTACTAGTCCGAGTCCTAGGAATACGGGATTGCACCTTTTATTTGCCGCTCTCAGTTGTCAACTCTATGAAGACGTCACGCCAAAATTACTCTCACGAATTCTGCTACAATCGGCGCAATCTTGTATTCTATCAATCTTGGTGTTCCATCACGATCAGCGTTGCCGTTTTGATACAATTGTATATTTTTTAATACTTTTTTGCTAAATTGTAATATCTGATACTGTTTTGTTCCCAAATGCCGTATTTCGCCTGGCAGATATGAATTTTTGAAAACTATGAATAGTATTACTAGTCTAAAGGCAAAAATTTTTTTTCTTGTCATTTAAAGTCTCACTATTTATATATAGATATTTATAAGTTTGATCTGGTAACTCTTATAAGGGAAACGCAACCCGGAATTTCTTTGCACATGCCACTGTTATAGGACCCCTAAACTACACAAAAACATTGCGCAATATCGGGCTTGCGACGGACGTTAGTGTGGTGTATGGGGTCGTTTGTGCTAAATTGCATAGTTATTGCCCTAAAATAAAAATTATGTTGATATTTTGTTCATGCTTGTGTTATTGTAATTTGTGCTGCGTATGGCGACAACTGCGAATTTTTTAGTCTAGTTTTGATTTTGGTGTCCAGATCGTGCTGTGAAATATGGATATAAGCGTAGAAAATTTATTTTTTAATTCATTTTTTTTAACGTTTTAAAGCTGAAGCTATCAAAATATACAACACAACGTTTCTTCAAAATAAGTTTTGCGCAATTTTATGCTGTAGTAATTTCCACAATATTGACTTGTACAAGTCTTAGGTTGCGCAAGGCTTTTGTGTGGTTTAGGAGCCCTATAAGTTTGGAAATATAGAATGTATAGCATGTAGCATACATAGTATGGAATTAAGCAGACTGAAACAAGAAATCTAAATTTCTTTTGTAACTATGGATTTAATTATAAAATTTTATTTATTATTAGTTTTTTTTTTTAATAATAGTTTAACAAACAACAGTTTGGTTTGCTTTTGATACTTTTTCTGCTTGGCAACTGATAAATTTTTTTTCAAGCTCGCGGCAACGCTGATCACGATGTGTGTTTGTGGCAAGATGTTAACTTTATGTTATTCATAGTGGACGTGATGTTAACTCTTCTGCTCTGAACCGGGTCACCATGTTATTATAGTGGTCGTGACTAACTTCTCTGCTCTGGTCCGGGTTGTAATCAGTGTTGCCGCGCCGTCTCAAGAAAATGTATCACTGACCAAGCCAAAAATGTATCTAAATGTATCCAATTTTCTTTTTTACGTATATATCTCATAATTTGTTAGAAACCAAAAATTTTCAAGAAAAAGACATAATTTAACCCATCCTAAGGACTTGGAATACATGTACATATATATATTTTAATTTTTCATAAAATCAAACATTTGTAATTTAAATTTATAAAGTACATTTTTTGTGCATAAGTATTTTGCAAAGTAAGTATAATAAATAGTTAGTACACTCTAAAAAGAGCATGTAAAACTACTACTGAAAAGTATCTATTTTTCGACAAGAATCTGTATAAATGTATGTATAAGATGTTCAGGACTTGGTTTAGAACTTGAGATTTTTAAAATATAAACATAAATACACACATATACTTAATGTTTAAAATAACAAAACTTTTCAAACTACAAATACATTTCCTACTAATAATAAACATTAGGGGCTCACATTTATTCTATTTTAAATATTTAATGCGTAATTTTGCTCTACGCGACAAATTTGGTATGTAAAAGTAAACAGGAGATGTTTAATTTTATTAGAAGGTGTGGAAATTTGCACACATTAAAAGGGGAAACTGGTTACTTCTCTTAATATGCGCAGTTAAATAACAATTTTTTATAGTGTATTTAAAGTCTTTTCAGTAAAATTCATAAAAATTTCCTTAAATAAATCAAATTTAGTTTTTTTAACAGTGTATTTTAAACTACATGCTTTCTACCATGTTTAATTAAAATCGATTTTTGAACGAAAAAAATTTGTAGAAAATATAAAATTTTGGCCTAATTTAAAAAAGTATCCACATTTGTACTGATTGGAAAAAATAAGTATCCCGCAAAAATTCGTCTAAAAATGTATCCAATTGGATCTATTTTGATCCAAACGGCATCCCTGGTTGTAATATTACGGCCGCCGAAGAAAAATTAATTTGTATGTGGTGCGTCTTCTGTTTATTCTGTGCTACGGGCCAATCACTTTAATTCAATTTTTAGCTAATTTAAAAAAGGTAAATTAAATCAAGTTAAAGNTATTTTAAACTACATGCTTTCTACCATGTTTAATTAAAATCGATTTTTGAACGAAAAAAATTTGTAGAAAATATAAAATTTTGGCCTATTTTAAAAAAGTATCCACATTTGTACTGATTGGAAAAAATNATCGATTTTTGAACGAAAAAAATTTGTAGAAAATATAAAATTTTGGCCTAATTTAAAAAAGTATCCACATTTGTACTGATTGGAAAAAATGAGTATCCCGCAAAAATTCGTCTAAAAATGTATCCAATTGGATCTATTTTGATCCAAACGGCATCCCTGGTTGTAATATTACGGCCGCCGAAGAAAAATTAATTTGTATGTGGTGCGTCTTCTGTTTATTCTGTGCTACGGGCCAATCACTTTAATTCAATTTTTAGCTAATTTAAAAAAGGTAAATTAAATCAAGTTAAAGGGAACTTCCTATTCTTCTTAAATTATTTTTTATCTATAAATTATTTTATACTTCTTAGTTCTTGATGCAATAAAAGCGTGTTTTTAGTTTTTTTAACTATAATTTTAATTTCTACTTTTTAGCCTTTTAGAAATCTTGCAATTAATATTATACTGTCTCTATATTTCTCATTCTGTCCATTTCTTTCAATGCATCGTTATTGCATGGCTTCTTTACAGTCAGTTTCGAGTTATCCGATTCCTCTATCTGCAGTCCTTCTAGCGATCTTACTCTGCTAAGAGCGACTTAGGCTTGACCGTTTGCGAACAGCTTTGCTCCTAGGTATACAACAGCGTAGTCTACAGTACTACCTTGCATCTTATGCACTGTTGATGCCCATGATAGAATTTCTGGCAGCATTCTTCTTTCAGCGGTTCCGTTACTTAACTTTGCCGGGAACTGTATTGACTATGGCTGTATTACATTTAGAAAGTTTACACGTATTGACGTATCTTCTGCATACATCTCATCTCGTCTAAAATTTGGCCATATTTAAATAGGTAATACACATATTCTGAATATAAACCAAATCGGAGCACATATGCCGATTTTTTAATCATATAGACTCACGTGTTATAACTGCCAAAATTTTTTGTGGAGTTATTTATTTTCATGTAAGGAATATGCATTCTAAATGTGAACTTAATCGGATCATAAATACGGGTTTTCCAAATATCTCGAACCCTGCGCCACCTATCGGCAAAATTTTTTGTGGATTTATTTCTTTTCATACAGGTAATATATGTTCTGAATATGAACCACATCAGACTATAAATGTGGGTTTTATAAATATCTCGACTGCTGCACCACCTATCGGCAAAATTTTTTTCGGATTTATTTATTTTCATATAAGTAATATATATTCTAAATATGAACCAAATCACCTAGCGGGCTAAGTCATCTTTTATATTGCATTGTCCTCGAGTTCTGATCTAAGTTTGACGCTTCATGTCTTTAGCTCATCGGGAAGTTTGTTAAATAGTGATTGCAAAGTTAAAGGACAATGGGGTATAGTCATTGCGCTGGGTATGCAGTTACAGTTGCATGGCTATACTCAATCCCGACTCTTGCGTCCTCGTTCGCGCACTCTGGGCAACGTGAGCAACCCATGTGCGAGATGCGGTAACCAATCCGAGTGGAGCCTTGGGTCACGGCAGAAAGAGAGGGAGCTTCGGTGGGGCCACTCTGACTTATTCGGTTTAAGGGCTCACTGAAGTCTGCAGCGTCTGTTCACCAGTAGGTGCGGCTGCAAGCGGGTGTCTGCTTGGAGCAAGCGGCTCGCTATATAAACGTGTATTTGGTTGCGAAACCACCCCCGTCCCAGCAATGGGTTGTGCGCTGGGCTTGGGACCCGCCACGTAAAAACCACTTCCAGTGAAGAAGCAAGGCAAAGCCTCGGATGAGACCCCCCCTTATGATGACGACCACGGCAAACGTTTAAAGGACTACGATTTGAGGGCATGCACCTGGAATGTCCGGACCCTTAATGGGGAAGGTGCCTCTGCCCGGCTGGTTGATGTCCTCGTAAGGACAAAAGCTGACATCACCGCCATCCAAGAAATGCGTTGGACGGGGCAAGGCAAACAATGTCTGGGGCCTTGCGACGTCTACTACAGCTGCCATGTAAAGGAGCGCAAATTCGGAGTTGGATTTGTGGTGGGAGAGAGACTCCGTCGCCGAGTACTGTCGTTCACCCCGGTGGACGAGCGTCTAGCCACAATCCGCATCAAAGCGAGATTCTTCAACATCTCGCTCATCTGCGCCCATGCCCCGACGGAAGAGAAGGATGAGGCATCCAAGGATCTCTTCTATGAGCGCTTGGAGCGCACGTACGAGCGCTGCCCCCGTCATGATATCAAAATCGTGCTTGGCGACTTCAATGCCAGGGTGGGCAAAGAAGGGATCTTTGGAACCACCGTCGGAAAATTCAGCCTCCACGACGAAACGTCCGACAACGGATTGAGGCTGATCGACTTCGCCGGGGCCCGAAACATGGTAGTATGCAGTACTAGGTTCAAGCATAAAAAGATCCATCAAGCTACCTGGCTGTCTCCGGATCGAAAAACGAGAAACCAAATCGATCATGTTGTGATAGACGGAAGGCACGCTTCCAGTGTTTTAGACGTACGCACACTCCGAGGCCCAAACATCGACTCGGACCACTATCTTGTTGCAGCCAAGATACGCACCCGCCTCTGTGCAGCAAAAAATGTGCGCCCAAATATGCAAGGAAAGCTTAACGTCGAAAAGCTGCAATCACAACAGACAGCCAGCGCTTTCGCTACTCGACTCTCACACCTGCTCTCAGAGAGCACTCTTCAACAAACCGACATATGCGAGCAGTGGAACCACATTTCCCGCTCATTAAGTACCGCCGCCGAAGAAGTAGTCGGATTTCAGCGAGCCCGAAAGAACAACTGGTACGATGAGGAGTGTCAGGAAGCTGCAGAGAAAAAAGATGCCGCCTACAGGGCCACGCTGCGATCGGGCGCAACGCGCGCTATGTGGGACCGCTATAGGGATCTGAAGAGGGAAGCGAGACGTATTTGCCGCAATAAGAAGAGAGAGGCAGAAATACGTGAGTGCGAAGAGCTTGAAATGCTGGCCGACAGGAGGAATGCCCGAAAATTTTACCAGAGAGTTAGGCGACTTACGGAAGGTTTAAAGACCGGGGCGCACTCCTGTAAGAACAATAATGGCGACCTAGTAACTGATGTCCAGAGCGTACTTAAATTATGGAGGGAACACTTTTCCGCCCTACTAAATGGTAGCAGCACGGAAAGTTGTGGAGAAGAAGAACCCGAGCCCGCAGTCGATGATGACGGAGTCGACGTTCCACCGCCTGACTATGACGAGGTACGTATAGCAATAACGCGGCTGAAAAACAACAAAGCCGCTGGAGCTGACAGCCTGCCAGCTGAGCTATTCAAGTACGGCGGCGAGGAGTTGATAAGGTGCATGCATCAACTCTTGTGCAGAATATGGTCAGATGAACGCATGCCCGACGACTGGAATTTAAGTGTGCTCTGCCCAATCCACAAGAAAGGTGACCCCGCCATTCGCGCCAACTACCGCGGGATCAGCCTTCTAAGCATAGGTTACAAGGTCTTATCGAGCGTATTGTGTGAAAGACTGAAGCCCACCGTCAATGAACTGATTGGGCCTTATCAGTGTGGCTTTAGACCTGGCAAATCCACCATAGACCAGGTATTCACAATACGCCAAATCTTGGAAAAGACCCGCGAGAAAAGGATCGACACTCACCACCTATTTGTCGACTTTAAAGCCGCTTTTGACAGCACTAAAAGGAGTTGCCTATACGCCGCTATGTCTGAATTTGGCATCCCCTCAAAACTCATACGGCTGTGTAAAATGACGTTGAGCAATACCACCAGCTCCGTCAGAATTGGGAAAGACCTCTCCGAGCCGTTCGCCACAAAACGGGGTTTCAGACAGGGCGACTCCCTTTCATGTGACTTCTTTAATCTGATGTTGGAGAAGATAATAAGAGCTGCAGAACTGAACCGCTCAGGAACAATTTACTACAAGAGCGTGCAATTGCTGGCTTATGCCGATGACATCGACATCATCGGTAACAAAAACCGCGAAGTCTGTTCTGCCTTTTCCAAGTTGGATAGGGAAGCAAAGCGCATGGGTCTGGTGGTAAACGAGGACAAGACGAAGTATCTCCTGTCATCAAACAAACAGTCAGCACATTCGCGCCTTGGCACCCACGTCACTGTTGACAGTTACAATTTCGAGAAAGTAGAGAATTTCGTTTACTTGGGAACCAGCATTAACACCGATAATAATGTCAGCATTGAAATCCAACGTAGAATCACTCTTGCCAACAAGTGCTACTTTGGACTGAGTAGGCAATTCAGGAGTAAAGTCCTCTCTCGACGTACGAAAACCACGCTCTATAAGTCACTCATCATGCCCGTGCTGGTATATGGCGCAGAAGCATGGACAATGACAACATCCGATGAGGCGGCTCTTGGGGTGTTTGAGAGAAAGATTTTGCGGAAGATTTACGGTCCTTTACGCGTTGGCGACGGCGAGTACCGCAGACGATGGAACGATGAGCTGTATGAGCTTTACAACGATATGGACATAGTGCAGCGAATTAAAATACAGCGGCTCCGCTGGCTTGGTCATGTCGTTCGAATGGACACCGACGCTCCAGCTCTGAAAGTATTCAACTCGGAACCCGCTGGTGGTAGCAGAGGAAGAGGGAGGCCCCCACTGCGATGGAAAGATCAGGTGGAGAAGGACTTGGCTTCACTTGGCGTTTCCAATTGGCGTCAGTTGGCACAGAGGAGAAACGACTGGCGTGCTTTGCTGAACTCGGCCAAAATCGCTTAGGCGGTTACAGCGCCAAAAAAGAAGAAGAAGAAGAAGAAGAAAGTTAAAGGACATACATACATACATACAAGTGAAGTTAAATAAAATCTTGTAAAAAAGAAAGCNACGCTTCATGTCTTTAGCTCATCGGGAAGTTTGTTAAATAGTGATTGCAAAGTTAAAGGACATACATACATACATACAAGTGAAGTTAAATAAAATCTTGTAAAAAAGACTAAACCATGTCTGTCTGTCCGTCCGTCCGTGTACACGATACCTCGCGCAAAAATTTGGATATCTCAACGAAATTCGGTAAGTAGGTTGTTATTTATCCAAGGTAGGTTGGTATAGAAAATGGGCGAACACGGACAATAACCACGCCCACTTATTTTCGAAAAATGCAAAACTGCGATATCTCAGTAATATTAGGTCCTAATAGTTGAAAATTAGTACTATGTGAAATACAATTTTGGGTACAAGATTATATTATTATGAAATTTTTGGAAAACCTATATATTATGCTGAAACAATCTATATATTATTCTGAAACAAGGCGCTTATTTCCAGCGATCCACAAATCGCACAGAGACAAATTTTACATCAAATTAAAGTGCTCCATATGAAACCTTGCACAAACTTTTCAGTTTTAAGATTCATTGAACCATTTTCGAAATATTTGCGCCAAAAAAATTTTATAATTCTTACATTGAGCAAAGCATTGCTACGTTCATTTCGATAGGCAGCGTCTCAGCGGGACATAAGAGAATGATAAATTGTTACATTTATTCGCTTTTGTCTCTGTTTGTGTTTCATATCGATCAAAGCATTGTTACCTTCGTGTGCATGTAGGCAGCGATACGGCGGAAGATATGCAAAGAAAATGTTCCCTTTGTTTCTGCACATACCAGTGTTGCCACAGAAAATTACCAAATTCCTCAAAAACAAATGAAAAATCCGAACAAATTACTCAAATTTTCCTTTTTTACTATTACTTAGCATAAAAATTAATTACATTCTCCAATTCAATTGGCACATTTGTTCTTGCGGTCAAACAAAGTATCACCGTTATTTTTTATGCCTTGGTTTGTATATAATATTTCTGCAACTATATCAGTGCGCAATCTGGTCCTCAAGTCAGTCCAGCAAATTTTTAAACTACTAAATATACGTTCTACTGAAGCATTAGAAAAGGGCTATATTAGTAATGCAGATATAATTTTTTTAATTGGGAAGCTTATATGAAGCTGAAGAAACTTTTAATTCAAAAACTTTTTTCCTATAATTTTCTGCATCTAATGAAGAATCAATATGAATATCCTTATGATCGAACAATTCGCTATTGAGATTTTGCAAGTTGGAATATGGAATGAAAAAAATTATCGATAACATTTTGAATATTTAGCAACAAATGCAGATGTGCTTAAGAGCGAAAAACACCACACACGCGGCTTGACAAACCAAGCGAAATATCCCTTTGCTTGAAGCTATTTATGTTGTGTAAGTGGGTTTTTGAAGGTTTGACAAGCCATTTGATGGAAATGTGAACAAAAATCAAAATTTTTTGATTTTCTGGCCGCCATGTGCAGAGCGATTTAACAACTCTCTTGTGTAAAACATGGCTCACGCTTTGAGGAATTACTAACAAAGTGGCAACACTGGTACATACACAACTTTGTACATACACACTACCAACAACAACATCGCTGCTGCGCTGTAGACTTTATTTTGCTTTGAGCATTGCTATGTTCCATTTATTCGTTTTCATCCCTGTTTTTGTTTCGTTGCTACGTTCGTGCGAATGTGATAGAGCGGGAGATCTGCATAATAAATAAAAAATTATAGTTTAAAAAACTAAAACCTCCCTATTATAATTGCCATTCGTACTGTCATCAGGTATGTAACTTGAGAATAGAAATCGCTGCATCTTTTAGGCGCATCAATATTACATAGTTAAATCCCGAGCTAATAAAAGGAAGGTAAAATGTTGCTTCTGCCTCTGTACTAGGGATGGGCACGGGACAAAAGATTTAAACCAGATCCCCATCATTCCGAAATTCGATTTTTAGGTCCCGAACCCGCCCATCCCGACGTTTTTCAGAATTGTATCGCGGGTCCCGTGGGTCCCGATATCTATCTCTAAAGCAGGCTACAAACGGACAACAAATTGAAACGACAGGTCGAGATTTCAACGTATGTGGCGAGGTTTGCAAACCGATCGAAGGTTGACAAAAGTGTTCATGTCTTTCAAATTAATTTTAAATTATAAAAATAATAATGAAAGATCTTCCTATTATCTTTTATTTTTCGTCTAAATAAAACATTAAAAGTGCATATTTCAAACATCGTTTAAAAGGAAGTTTTTTTTGAATTTGCGGGGATTGCGGTTTTAACAGGAGTGTCGGGAAAGCATTTTGGTCCCGTCCCGCCCGCCATACTTTTACAGATCTTCCCGAATCGGGAATCCCGATATTGCCTACTAAAATATCGCAGTTTTCGTATTTCTGAAAATTACCGTTATATTGGAAGAGGGCGTGGCTACAGTCCGATTTCGCCCATTTATACCAACCTACCTTGGATAAATGGAAACCTACATACAAAATTTCGTTGAGGTATCTCAATTTTTGCTCGAGTTATCGTGTACACGGACGGACGGACAGACGGACAGACGGACGGACAGACAGACATGGCTTAATTGATTTCTCTTTTCATTCTGATCATTTATGTATACATTTGTCTATATCTATCTCGATTCGTTTTGGCTGTTACAAACAACCGTTATGTGAACAAAATTAACAGAAAACTTTCTAGTGTAACAATGTGCAAGTTTCAAGTGGCTAAAAATTACCGTTGTTTTTTTTAATTTTTTTGCCGAGGTGTGTAGCGCTGCCACTGAATTTCAAAATATATAAATATTTTACAAATTTTAAAAGAGCAATTAAAAAGGGTAAAATTATAAGTAAAATGTTAAATGGGGTTCGAAAAATTTAGGTACTTAAGCGGGTTGGGTAAATAAGCGGGGATGTAGTACTTAAAAGATGGATTTTCTTCAGTTTACATTAAAAAATTCACAGTGCCTAAAAATGTGGGTTACTTAAGCGGGTTGGGTACTTAAGCGGGGGTAACTGAGCGGGTTTCCCCGTATACTTATTAAAAAAAAAATTGCACAGCTTTTATTTTCAAAGTAGATTTCTGCGATAACACTTTCGCATTATAAATAGCGGGATATCACATCTTATTTGCATTTATATGGAGTTTTAAAATCATACAACAACAAATGTTTAACAGTGCAATATGAAAAAAAAACTTTAGAATGAAATTAAAATCAAAAAACTCAGTGAATATAATTTTTTTTTTTAAGTTTGCGGTAATAGTCCGGTCATTTTTAATTATTATACGGTTAGTTACATATGGTTACGAGTGTCTATAAATCTTCTTTTGAGCAAGTTTTTTATTACTCAACTTGGCCCGCAATATGCGCCATGTGACAAAAGTCACGCGGCGTAATTAATATATAACAAGTAAGGAAGTCTAAGTTCGGGCGGAGCCGAACATTAAATACCCGGCGCACGTATTAAATATATGTTTTTCACCTTACTGAAAGCTACTGCTACATGGTAAGCCGGGGCGTATCAATTTTGGGTAAGAGTCCCTAGATTTCGAAATTTTGAAGTTTCAAGCAGCTCAGAAATTTACCGTTATATGAAAAGCGGCCTCAATTTTAGTCCGATTTCAATAATTTTCAACGTTTTGCTTTTATGTGGAAAGCACACTAACCATACCGAGTTTGGTACAAATTGGTAGAACGGTTACCGATATACATATATGTGATCATAAGTGGGCGGTGCCACGCCCATTTTCCCAAATTTTATCATAAGCGTATTTCTTGGTTAAGAGTTATTGCAAGCATCAATTTTGAATAAATTAGCTTTAATATTTACTGATTTATCGAAGATTTTGTATTTCTCTAAATTACTGTTATATGGGATGTGGGCGTGGTTATTGTCCGATTTTAAAAATTTTCGGCCATTTGGTATAATGTGCNGTATTTCTCTAAATTACCGTTATATGGGATGTGGGCGTGGTTATTGTCCGATTTTAAAAATTTTCGGCCATTTGGTATAATGTGCGAAGGCCAATAACGGTTTGGAAGAAATTGGTGCAGCGGTTACCAAGATATACACATGTAAACGTCTAAAACTTAGTGTAAATATCTATTTTGAGTGAATAATCTCTAGTAGTTACTAAAATATCGCAGTTTTCGTATTTCTGAAAATTACCGTTTTATGGGAAGTGGGCGTGGTTATTGTCCGATTTCGCCCATTTTCAATACCAACCTACC
>NW_016163147.1:17469-24921 GCF_001687245.7 Rhagoletis zephyria | reverse complement strand
CTGATCATTTATGTATACATTTGTCTATATCTATCTCGATTCGTTTTGGCTGTTACAAACAACCGTTATGTGAACAAAATTAATATACCCTTGTGCACAAGTGCGCTCGGGTATAAAAGTATATGTTTTTATATATAATATTTAATCGCTACGGTTTCTGGTACAGTTATTGTGTGCATCACTAATTTTTTTCCTTACCATCTTTTAATATTCACACATCTTAAGCATTTCCATTTTACTAACTTTGATGCTAAATTACAGCTAAGTAGTTTAACTGAGTTTACTAACGTTTTTATCTTTTTGTAATGATTGATTCTTTGCAGTTGAAGCTGTTGATGTTGATGCCTAAATGATTCAAGCCTGTTTTATATATGGATTTGTGTCTTATACCGATACATATATATTCAATTCCTATATTTAAACAATGTAAATAGAAGGAAATCATAGTGCTCTAATGTCTGTGCTAAAATCGATTAAGCTAAGAAAAAAACCTTCACTTTTAATTGTACTGAAAATAATACATATGTACATACATTCATACACATGAATATATGCGTAATAAAATAACTATTCAAGAACCATTTGTGACCTTTTATATTTGACTGGATCTGAAAAATAGGCTTCCTTTTATCAGCAATCAGAACTGTCTTTAAAGAGGAGTTCCGAATTATTCATCTATGCGCGCTGAAAAATCTATATTTACAGGTATTGCCCAGATGTCGAAATTCGACACCTTTTTTCATACACTTTTGAAATTTACCTGTCACCAATGCTAACACCTTTATACGAATTAGTATTTTGAAGTTCACCAGCATAATTTATAGCGAAATTACAGGAAAACTTAAATTCGAATTAAGAGCGTTAATACCGGATTGATTAATGCTAATTCTACCAAGTCTACTCCAAATTTCTTCAGTAGCTTTTGAAATTAGACCGAAAAAGGAACCTCGATTTTCATTTATAAAAAATATACATTTGGATTTGTATGAATAGATGAGATGTTTATCACTGACTAATATGTTAAAAGTATACCTTTTTAGACTGTAAATAAGTTTTTCGACTATATTTTTCTGAGAGCCTATTGGAGGTTAAAAACTAAATTGTCCACATCTAGATAAACTCTTTCTTTTTTCATCAGAATGGTTATCGGTTGAGAAAGTACCTAGAAGGTTTACAATAAAAGAAAATATTTCCTTCTCTGATGGCGGTTTCACACGGGTTTTTGTCAAGACTGGGCCAAATCCCAATATTTTTTCATCACACGACTGGGCTACCAAGTTACACCAAATTTTATCTTACTAATATGTGTTCTAAAAGTGAAACCAATCTGATCATAAACATGATTTCTTAGGATAGCTTTCAATCCCTGCGCCACCTATAGGAAGACAAACACGCTGATCCTTCTAAAAACTTTTGCACAAAACACCAATCATTCAATCCGATTTTAAAATCTGAGCGAAAATGGTTCCCAATAGAATGATTCTTGCGATTATATATGTGTATAAATGTAGGTGTATGAAATTCCATTACCTTATAATAAGTGGTTTCAGAGATAAGCGATAAGAATTTCAATTTTTATGGGCGGTGTCACACCCCCAACATATGTTGCTGTTTTAAATTAGCGGTTCCAGAGATAAGTGATATGAGAATTTCAGTTTGTATGGGCGGTACCACGCCCCCTTTCAAAATTTACCATTTTGCGCCATATGTATGGTATTAACAACATATGCCGCTGTGGGCTTGTTCGAGATGCAATCACAACCACAGTTGTGCGCGAATTATTAAAGTATCACGTTCGGTGTGAATTTCTAGCAACGTTTTATCAGTTGGGAAGTTGAAACAGTACTGCAAAATTTTCATCAGTGCTGCAGTATTTCCGATTTTATTACGTGCCTCGAACAGGCCCTGTGTCAATTTTCAGGACGTTAGTATAAATGGTTCCAAAGATAAGCGGTATGAGAATTTCAGTTTATAAGGGCGGTGCCACGCCCCGTTTCCCATTATCTTACACTTTTCGCCGTATGTATGTTATTAACAACATATAATGCTGAGTTGAGTTTCAGGACGTTAAAATATCCGGTTCCAGAGATAAGCGATATAAGAATTTTAGTTTGTACGGGCGTTACCACGCCCTATTTTCCAAAATCTACCCCTTTTCGCCGTAAGTACGGTTTTGACAACATATTTTGCTGTGTCAAATTTCAGGATGTTAACAAAGGCTGTTCCAGAGATAACGATATGAGTAATTCAGTTTATATGAGCGGTGCCACGCCTCCTTTATTTAAGAATTTTATTACTTATTTAAGAATATGGTTATTCCACGTCAGAGTTCTGTTGAAAATTATTCCTAGATTTTTTGCAGTGTCCACGTATTTCATCACAGAATTGTTCAGTTTTACCTCGTTGTAGTCGTCAAGTGTCAAAAGTTTCTTATAAATAACAATGCACTGCGATTTTCTCGGATTAAGGACTAAGCCATTGTCTGACGCCCACTTATCAGTTCACTCATTTCCGCGTATTAATTAAATTAAACATTTCTAACAGGTGGCAACTCTTAACTTTCTAACCTAGGTCATAAGCTATCTGTGTGCAAAATTTCATGCAAATCCGTTTAGTCGTTTCCGCGTATTAATTTAATTAAACTTTTTTAACAGGTGGCAAATCTTCTAAAAAATTAGCCTATTTTTCACTGTAGGTCATAAGTTCTCTGCTTGCAAAATTTCATGCAAATCCATTCAGTCGTTTCCGCATATCAATTTAATGAAACTTTTTTAACAGGTGGCAACTCTTAAAAAAATAGCCTATTAACCAATCTGGCCCATAAGCTATCTGGATACCAAATTTCATGCAAATCCGTTTAGTCGTTTCCGCGCATTAATTTAATTAAACTTTTTTAACAGGTGGCAACTCTTAAAAAAATAGCCTATTAACCAATCTGGCCCATAAGCTATCTGGATACCAAATTTCATGCAAATCCGTTCAGTCGTTTCTGCGTGATGATTTCCCACACATCCAAACATACAAACTTTCACATTTATAATATTAGTAAGATTATAAATGACTATGTACCTAAATGTTTTATTCTCATTTGTCTGTAAGAAAACATTTTTCTGTAGACCAAATAAATAAGTATGTGCGGGGGAGGTGCCACTCCCCCTTTCCAATATTTATTTATTTATTTATTTCATTTTAGTCTTTGAAACAGAATTTCTTACAGACTAGTTAAACTAAAATTAGATTTATTTTAAATAAAGGTATTAAGATACACTTAAAAATATGTATTCAAAAGATTTATAAAAGCATAATTCGAAATTGAGAAGTCAATTGCAACAATATGCGAGATATTATTGAATTCGCGCAAGGACCTTACTAAGGAGCATTAGTAGCAAATCTTGTTTTGAGACTCTCCAAATAAAATGGGTAGGAGTTTCGTAGACAACGCTTAGGAACATTAAATCTGATCCGCTCTAGAATATATGGGCAAAGAATGTAGCCTTTTATACCATTAAAAGTAAAAGTTAGCGACAGCAAGGATCTACGGTTTTCCAAGGATTTGAGATCAATCAGCATGAGACGGGATGTATATGATGGAATAGGATTTTCAAACTTAGGCTTCGAAGTGCAAATTTAAGAAATATTTTCTGCACATGCTCAATCCTATTGGCTGCAAGTTGATTATAAGGCCTCCAGACGAAGACTGCATATTCAAGATGTGACAAAGCTTGTGAATAACAGTTTCAAAGTATATGGATCAGTGAATTTAGTACTATTACGTCGCACGAATGCTAATACAGAGTATGATTTTGAAATTACAAAATTAATGTGACTACTAAAAGAAAGCTTAGAATCAAATATGACTCCCAGATCCTTAATTTCCTTAACATTCTGCAAAGCGATATTCAATATATTGTAAGACGTATTGACCACATTAAAAGTTCTCCCAAACGTAACCTTAAAGCATTTTTGAGTGTTTAGTGAGGGACGTGATTTCGAGCACCATGAATAAAGGGTATCGAGGTCATGTTGGAGTCTTGTTACATCTACCGAGTTTCTTAGTTTCAGGTCATCTGCATAGAGCAAAAAGTTTGCGAAAGAAAAACAGTTGCATACGTCATTAATAAATAACACAAACAGTAATGGGCCTAAGACACTACCTTGTGGGACTCCTACAAGGCCACAAAGGGTTCGGAAGAAGAACCATCTACTGATACTACGCAACTTCTGTTGGACAAGTATGATTCCATCCACTTCAGGAATGATGAGTGAAAACCAAGACATGAAAGTTTGTTTATCAAGAGTTTATGGGAAACTTTGTCAAAAGCCTTTGAGAAATCTGTATAAATACAGTCAACTTGTTGGCCATCAGAGAAAGATGAAATGCAATATTCAGTAAAGACTGCCAAGTTAGAAACTGTGGACCGACCGAAGACGAATCCATGCTGATTAAGAGTAATTAGCTCTTTAACAGCAAAATACATTTTGTCTTCTACAATGCTCTCAAACAATTTAGATATGATTGAAAGCTTTAAAATGGGCCTGTAGTTCCGAGCATCATTCTTGTTACCATTTTTAAATATTGGAGTTATGTATGTTATTTTCCAGTCATCGATAAAAGTGCCCGTTGATAAGGAGTTATTAAAAAAAAAATTTTAAGGGTTGCACCAACGCAGAACAATTTTTTAAGAACATGGTTGAGAGACCATCACTATCAGTTTGTGATGAGGGCTTAAGTGCTGCTATTCCTGAAGAGATATCATCCGTTGACAAAGATAAGGAATCAAAGCTAAGAGCAGAGCTAGCAGCGGCAGCAGCATACGAGGGAACAGCAGAGTTTTTGCGCTCAGTTGATTGAGGTATAGGAGAAGCGACGTTAGGTGAGCGGGAGTTGACGACTGCATTCAAATAAGCATCTTCAAAGGTGTGCGCAGGGGTGGGGGAAGGCAACATACCAGCAGCGGCGAGGTTAGTTACACCAATTGACATATGAGAAGTATAAGTGGTAGAGTTAACTGGCAGTGTAAGAGATTTAATTGGCGCTTGATTGTTGGCATTCACCTTCTTTTTTATTTTACATTTTTCGCAAAGAGCATCTTTCGCTAGGCGATCACGAATAAAGCCACCAAGTTATTTCACTTCTGCTGATAGGGATGTGAGAGCAGCAGGAACATCTTCACGTTGCGACAGCTGTAATTCCATTTGCAGTTTTTCCACTTTACCTATTAGCAGCTGCCTATCTTCATTTAATGCACTTATTAACGAAATCACACGAGCATTTTCAGTTCTAAGATCAGCCAGCTTTTTAAGCACAGTTACCAGTACGTTCAGTTGTTTACTATCATTCTCTCTCTCGGTCTTACGTGTAGAATTTCCCGACGAGGGTGCTTGTTTTTGCGGAAAGATACTAGCCGACTGATGAAGTTGGGCAATGCCAAGAGCAGTGGAAGAAGCTGCATTGTCAGCTTCTCTGCATTTTGCGTTCTCTGTATTTCGAACGAATAGAGGAGCAGACGGATTTTCGGCGAGTAGCAGTACACCTTTTGCAGTAGAATTGTTTGTCTGAGTTTTGAAGAAACACAACCCACGCAATCAAGGTGGAAGATCTCTTTGCATTCCGCACACTGCACTTTGGCATCAACACGATCTACCTTTTGACCGCACGAGCAAGGCATTTTAAAATAGTGTTACGATTATCCTTGAACCCTCGTCCGGATTTCCCAAATCCTCCGGTTCGTATCGCTGGATTGTTAAATAAAGGCTAACGATGACCAAATGGTAGTACAATTAACTTTATTGTACAACAAACAATTTTACAATAGCTGCTAATACAGTAAAAACACTACAATACTTGTTAAAGCAATTACAACGCTTTACTGAACTTGTTACACACAATTAAACTTATAGCTTGCTTATTCGCAACTCGCTTCTCTGCTCACTTTACTTGTAGCTTGCTGACTTGTAACTAACTCACCTCTCGGTGGCGGCGCCCTTATATACCTGCGCTGGCACTTATGGCAACTCTAGAACATTCTGAAGTTTATCGCTCATTCTCTTTCTCTCGCTGTTCGCAGTGTTCATCCAACTTGACGTTTCTCTTTGTGGAACATTCTACGTCATTCTTCGAACATTCTGCCTATTTCTCGTTGTTCGCTTTGTGTTGCCGCAGTATTCGCCACACTGCCCTCCACCTAAGTCTGATCGTCCCGATCAGACACACTTGCGGTTCCAAACGCTGCTAGTCTTTCATCTGGGTTCTCGGTCTCCCCATTGTCTGGATCCGATGCACTGCGTCCCTCAGCCGGTTGTCAATCTTAAACGGATCTTTCCAGTCACGTCTTTGCTTAAAGGTGAAGCTTTTCTTCTTCTGTGACATGTACAACCGCAATGCGTTACTGGACATTGCTTCTGGCTTATCCCCGAGAGTGCACCATCTCACATGGTCGTGCTTCTGCCGGCCACTGGTGGTGACCAGACCATGTCTCTTCTCGTGGGCACCCTTTTCGCCAGATCTATGCCGCATCATTTGTCCATGACACACAGACTCCCGCCTTCGTGCTGCACTGCCTTTAGCACTTCTTGCTACATCCGGATCCTTACGCTGAAGCTTCCGCCGTCGTTTCGTATATCGCTCTTCCGCCGATGCTAACTTCATTGACCGGACATGTATAATCTCACCCTTGGCTTCCGGCTTAACTGCTCGCCTTTGCCGACCACGTTTTTCCGGACACTTCAAAGCGCGCCTACTGCTCCCACAGCCGCTTCCAGTTCCGGCCACCGGCGTATCACCATTGCAACGTGGTTCAGTGGCCTTCATCCTGCCGGAAACACTGCCTGGCTCGCCATGACCACTTCCTTGTTGCAACCTCTTGCGAGGTGAGTTAGTTACAAGTCAGCAAGCTACAAGTAAAGTGAGCAGAGAAGCGAGTTGCGAATAAGCAAGCTATAAGTTTAATTGTGTGTAACAAGTTCAGTAAAGCGTTGTAATTGCTTTAACAAGTATTGTAGTGTTTTTACTGTATTAGCAAGTATTGTAAAATTGTCTGTTGTACAATAAAGTTAATTGTACTACCATTTGGTCATCGTTAGCCTTTATTTAACAATCCAGCGATTCGAACCGGAGGATTTGGGAAATCCGGACGAGGGTTCAAGGATAATCGTAACAATTGGTGTCAGAAGTGGGATTGTTAAATAAATCCCGAAGGATAAACTTTTGAAAATGGCAAAAATTCAGGACTTAAAGATTGAGGAACTCAAACAGGAGTTGGAGAAGCGAAATTTAGCCACCTCCGGAAGAAAAGTGGAATTGTTATCCCGGTTGCGGGAGGCTATGGAAGCTGAGGGCATCGACGTGGACAAATACGACTTCCAGGGTAAACCCGACGATGCATCAGCAAAGGACGAACAGAAGGATGAAGCTGCTTGTTCTTCGAAGGATGTGCAGCAGACATCCGGGAA
>NW_016163147.1:0-17303 GCF_001687245.7 Rhagoletis zephyria | reverse complement strand
GGTGGCGGCGCCCTTATATACCTGCGCTGGCACTTATGGCAACTCTAGAACATTCTGAAGTTTATCGCTCATTCTCTTTCTCTCGCTGTTCGCAGTGTTCATCCAACTTGACGTTTCTCTTTGTGGAACATTCTACGTCATTCTTCGAACATTCTGCCTATTTCTCGTTGTTCGCTTTGTGTTGCCGCAGTATTCGCCACAATAGCAATTTTTAATTTTTACTTAAATTGCAGAAATGCGATAAAAGAGTCACTGTCTCTTTCGTACTAGGTTGAAAAAGTGCACAAGCACATCAGCATGAATAACACGAATTATTAATTTTTAATAATTAACATCCGAGTAATAACAATAACCGAGCTTATAATTAGCAGCGCGATAAAAACACGTCCGTGATCTCTAACAGCAAAATAAATAACTTTTTGCCATAAGTACGTTATTGACGACATATGTTGCTGTGTCATATTTCAGAACGTTAGCGTAGGCGGTTCCAGAGATAAGCGATATGAGAACTTCAGTTTGCATGGGCGGTGCCACGCCCCCTTTTCCAAAATCTATCAGTTTTCGCCGTAAGTACGGTATTGACAACATATGTTGCTGTGTCCAATTTCAGGACTTGAGCATAAGTGGTTCCAGAGATAAGCGATATGAGAATTTCAGTTTGTATGGGAAGTACCACGCCTCCCTTTTCAAAATCTACCACTTTTCGCCGTTAGTACGGTATTGACAAGATATTTTGCTGTGTCCAATTTCCGGACGTTAGTGTAAGTGGTTCCAAAGATAAGCGATATGAGGATTTCACTTTGTATACCTTTTCGAAAATCTACTACTTTTCGCCGTAAGTACGGTATTGACAACATATGTTGCTGTGTCCAATTTCAGGACGTTAGCGTAAGTGGTTCCAAACATAAGCGATATAAGAGTTTCGGTTTGTATGGGAAGTGCCACGCCCCCTTTTCCAAAATCTACCACATTTCGACGTAATTACGGTATTGATAACATATGTTGCTGTGTCCAATTTCAGGTTGTTAGCATAAGTGGTTCCAAAGATAAGCGATATGAGAATTTCAGTTTGTATGGGCGGTGCCACGCCCCCTTTTCCAAAATCTAGCACTTTTAGCCGTAAGTACGGTATTGACAACATATGTTGTTGTGTCCAATTTCAGGTTGTTAGCATAAGTGGTTCCAAAGATAAGCGATATGAGAATTTCAGTTTGTATGGGCGGTGCCACGCCCCCTTTTCCAAAATCTAGCACTTTTAGCCGTAAGTACGGTATTGACAACATATGTTGTTGTGTCCAATTTCAGGATAGAGATATAGTGGTTTTCACATTTTAGTCTATATGTCAGATGCCACGCCCGCTATGTATCAGGATTAACATTTCTGGATTAGAGGAAGTTGTATCCTTTAAATCGATGTATGTTTCATTGAAATCGAGCGAACGGTGCCTTCAAAAAAGGGATTGCAAAATGTTCTTGTGGCGTATTGATATATAGAGATATTTCTTATAAGAGGCGCTCTTTTTAAAATCAGACGGATTTCGTTCAAAAAAAGAAGTCACAATTCCGATTTGATTCAAACTCGCTTTACGGGTCCTTTACATAAAATAAGGTGACACGTATCCCAAGATTTATTTTTTTATTTTTTTCTTCGGAGATATGATCTGTCAGAGTTTGGATTTTTTCATGAACCAGGCAAATCATATACTTATTCAAATCGGTATTTCATTTTCATCGGAGATTTCATTTTTACACCATTTGAAAGCTAAAGAAACAAGCAGTTAGATGTTTCAAAGCTGTATGTATTTAAAAAATGGGACCAACATACGGACTTATGCTGAAATAAATATTTATACAACAAACTTTATNCCCCCTTTTCCAAAATCTAGCACTTTTAGCCGTAAGTACGGTATTGACAACATATGTTGTTGTGTCCAATTTCAGGATAGAGATATAGTGGTTTTCACATTTTAGTCTACATGTCAGATGCCACGCCCGCTATGTATCAGGATTAACATTTCTGGATTAGAGGAAGTTGTATCCTTTAAATCGATGTATGTTTCATTGAAATCGAGCGAACGGTGCCTTCAAAAAAGGGATTGCAAAATGTTCTTGTGGCGTATTGATATATAGAGATATTTCTTATAAGAGGCGCTCTTTTTAAAATCAGACGGATTTCGTTCAAAAAAAGAAGTCACAATTCCGATTTGATTCAAACTCGCTTTACGGGTCCTTTACATAAAATAAGGTGACACGTATCCCAAGATTTATTTTTTTATTTTTTTCTTCGGAGATATGATCTGTCAGAGTTTGGATTTTTTCATGAACCAGGCAAATCATATACTTATTCAAATCGGTATTTCATTTTCATCGGAGATTTCATTTTTACACCATTTGAAAGCTAAAGAAACAAGCAGTTAGATATTTCAAAGCTGTATGTATTTAAAAAATGGGACCAACATACGGACTTATGCTGAAATAAATATTTATACAACAAACTTTATTTTTTTTTGTATGAGCGAGTAGGTTAGGTTAGGTTCTGAGATAGAGTGTTTTTCAATAAAATTCTGAAATAGGGCGTTCCTGAAAAGTTTTCTGAGATAAAGCGATCTCGAACTGGCTGCCGAGATAGGTCGATCTTCCTCTCAGCCATCTATATATGATACAATGTAATTTACTTGAGAATTATATGAATGTGGCTTAACCATAACAGGTGTGTTATCTTCGAAGTAGGAATATTTTTCAGACATTAAAAGTTAGTCTACAGGAACAATACGTCATGTTATTACAGTGCACGCGCGATAATGTGAACACCATAAAATATAAACACCCCAGAATATGAACACTTTTTTATTTGCACTGACTACTCTAAAGAGTGAACAGCTCTAAAAGATTGACAATATGTAACATATTTACATATATGAACGCTTACATATTGATAATACATTTCGGAGTCAGTGATCGGACTTCTACCACATTGTGGTAGATCTGCCACTTTTTTGAGCATCTACCACACACGGTCTGTATTCTACCACATATTTGCGTTTTCGAGTACCTAGTTTTATTTTCGCTCGACATAATTTTCTTAACTTTAAGAGCAAAAATTGTCCAACTCTAAACACTTTATGGTAACAAGAATGATATAATACAAGATTCCGCATTTCCGGCGACGATGAAATTTCTCAAGTAAAAGTAAACAAAGCCGAATGGGAGGATAAAATAAACTGTACAATAGTAAATTTTCTCAATAATAAATTTTTCGTGGTTTCATTACGTTAAATTTTAAAATATATGATTTATAAAAAAAATTAATAGCGAAAATTAAGAAAAACGGCGATTTTTGTGAAAGTATTAGCAAATTTCGGTGCATCTGAAATTTCTGAGGCGTTGTTTACATTTACTTGAGAATTGTCAAAATCGGCAAATCACAAGTAGCGGTTTCTGTAACGTGCCACATTTATTCGCTACATCGTGATGTGGTAGAATGAAACGGTGTACCACATCCTTCTCCTGAGGAAACCATTTCGTCTCCATCATTTCTGTAACGTGCCACATTTATTCGCTACATCGTGATGTGGTAGAATGAAACGGTGTACCACATCCTTCTCCTGAGGAAACCATTTCGTCTCCATCATTTCTGTAACGTGCCACATTTATTCGCTACATCGTGATGTGGTAGAATGAAACGCTGACAGCACTCCGCAAGGTTATTATACTAAATTTAATTTTTTTAGAGTCTACCACATTTTTTTCCAGATTCTATCACACAGAATTTTTTTTAAGTCCGATCACTGTTCGGAGTTCGGGAAATCCCGTACTATTGCGAAATATGCGTATTTGGCTTGAAAATTACAAGTTGACGCATGTTCCAGTCATAAGAATTAATTCATACACATTGGATTGTCTGAAAACATAAGAAGAAGCAGAAAAAAAGAATTGGTTTTTCATTCCCGTGAATGTAAGATGTGTGTGAAAAAATTTTGGTTTAAAATTAAAAAAGTGAAAAATTTCACAAATATCAACCCAATTGGTTTTAATTAGTTCACATTATAGAGAGCGCACTCTGCACTGCAATGTATTGTTAACATTGCATTTTAAAAACAAAATGGTGTCTATTAATTAAACTTTTAACTATAAAATAATTTGCCCATAGTAATAATTTTTTTAGTGATTGGATCGGATTACATATACGTTGAAGGCTTGCACTTAGATAATTAGGAGATTGTCTTTTGTGATACCACATTCTGAACTGCACCTTATGCTTAGGGCTATTTTCACCATCTCTGGTTTACCTCAATCCCCAGTTAAACATCGTTACCGACGTTACCGACACAATGTTATATATATGGAGTCAGTAACGTCGACAACGATGTTTAACTGGGGATTAATGTTAAGCAGATGTGGTAAAAACGGCCCTTATTTGATAAAACGCCTCGAGCCGATTATATAATTACGAATTCTCTGCTCGAAATGTTCGTATTTTTAGTTGTTGTTTATATTCAACTTGTTCGTACGACCACCTGCCTGACGAGGCGGGCGCATTGGTCTGAGTTATGTAAGGAGAAACTTAACTGTCCACCACGGCAGCGCCCCATGCCACGCCACATCAAGGCCACCGTTATTCCCTGAAGGCGCCGTTATAATATAGCCGGTCTGGTAAGCTCCCTGGCTACGAACCCTTCAATGGGCAGGCCTCGCTTAACACCTTGTAATACTGGGTCGGCAGTTCTTGATCATCGTTCAAGAGCAGCTCGAACCAGAGGAATTAAGTGCACTCGCTCAATACTCGAAGGCAAAGACACGACTGCACTACCACCCTCTGATACGGTGTGATCATGATTCGACTAAGCCCCAACCAACCAACGATAAGGTGCCTGCTATAGCGTGAGCTGGTGGTTAGTCAGATTTATTAAATTTTTCTTACTTGTATACTGGGTACTTGTTCCATCGGAAAAGTAGACGATTCTTTTAAAAATTGTACTAATTAATCTTGAAACACATGAACGGCAACGGTATTATAATTCAAAAATTCTGAAATTATTACTAAACTGTTTGTGAAGTGATATAGCGGAATGACATTTCTTTCCAACTTCACATGGTAAAGGAGCATGTGAAGGGGTGTTAAAGAGATTAGAGGCCAAAGCAAGCCTTAACATGAAACGTATTGTATTGTGAATATGTAATCTGATACTTTGACCGAAAAAATAAAGGTCAGTTTTAACTTCTATAATTGACCGAATAAATAAAAGTCAAATTTTAACTTTTATATTTGACCGAAAAAATAAAAGTCAATTTTTATCTTTTATTTTTGGCCGGCAAAATAAAAGTAAAATTTTAAATTTTATATTTCACCGAAAAAACAAAAGTCAAGTTTTAACTTTTACTTTTGACTGAAAAAATATCAGTCATAAAATAACGGATAATTGCAGACTTTTTTGAAAAAAGTAAACAAAAATTTAATCATACACGGTGTCCTTGAATCAGATTCAACTGAACGATCGAATTTCCGATTAGACTATTTTGGGGGTGTTCCCGAGTTAGAATATGCGAAGTTTCAAATCGTAGCAAGTGCCGATTTAAACACTGTAACTTTTTCGATTTTCAGCCCGCATTTTCGCAATGAAGTATAGTATAAATAAGTCTGTGTATGAGTATTTTTTTAAATATCGAGCCCTAACCACCAAAATAACGTAAGCGGCATTTTTTTCAAAATTTTCTTTTTGATGCAGAAATATTCCTAGAGCATCTAGATGCATTTCTGCATCACCATTAAATTTTTTTTTTAAATGTCGCTTACATTATTTTGGCGGTTAGGGCTCGATATGTATACACATATATGTACATACATATACCCTGTGGGGAATATCGTAGTCGTCTACTACAACAGCCAACTTTGGTCCACTTATAACGGTCAACTTTTATTTGGTTTCAAAAAAATTAACTATAAACACTTATTCCTCAATAGGTATTATTTTATTAATTTTTTTTTCATTTAATAATATAAACTGGTATTATCGTCCGGGGACGGTACTAAATATGGGCCGGGCCCCCCTCTAACCCAAAATTTTTTGTTTGAATATTTAAACGAATTTCCAACGTTATTACTACATTCTTATTCAGTGCTTTTGAAAAACACCAAGTATTTTCGTAGTAGTTTTAATTGTTTTAGTCAAATGCGTTCATTTAAGCTCAGATGGGCTGTATGCAAGAAACTCGTCTTCTATTGATTACAGATTTTCGCCTCTTGTAAATAACCTCGAATCCCTTTGAAGGTCACTCTACAATTTCGAGCTCAAAAAGTTTCATGAACCATGGGAAAATCATTACGATCGCAACATTTAAGAAACACGTGTTGACTTGGGAACCTTTCTATGTTTCACGTTAGGCCAGATTGGCTGTTGTTTTAACTAACACGGAAATGACCTTAGCACACTTTCTTGTGTATCTAGACATGCGCTTTCGCATTTATTGGATACTAGCTTTTACCCTTGGGTTTCACCCCACGGCTTTATACAAACATGAAAAATACTTTATGTAAAGATATTATACTCTCTTTCTGCTCTAATTAAACTATAGCCGTGATAGCAGCATATGGTAGGACAGCTGTATTGCTTGGGTGGTATGGAATGACATGCAGTAGTAATTTTTTGGCACTGCAGGTGTTTTTACTTTGGATAAAATATCTCCAATAAGTTATATAATAGAAGAAATGCTATCCAATTTCTAACGAATATTAACTCTAATATGATTTCACAGCATTTTTTTAATACATTAAAGTATCTATTAACATAAATGCATTTTCCAATACAATTATCATACATTTTATTTTCGATAAAGTTTCGGGTTTAACTTTAAGGCATTCTTCTTTATTGTCATTGCAAAAGCTAAGCGAACTGGAAACTTAGGTATTTTAAATTCGAAAGGCATATCAAAGGAATTAAAGGAGTCATATGACTTGTGGTTCCGAAGCTATGGCTGATAAAAAATTCCACGCGTGTATTATAAACCTTACTATAACCACCTGCCGTTGATATGTTTGCATACCAAATTTCAATTTTATGTGGCTCATGGTTTCGAAGTAATGGCTGATTAAAAATTCTACGACTATGAGATATGCCACGGTCCCTCCAACAAAGTCATTTATATATACCTTACTATAAGCATCTACCGTAGATTTGTCTGCGTACCAAATTTCAAGTTCATATGACTTATGGTCCCGAAGTTATAGCTGATTAAAAATTTGCAGTCCTATGGGAGGTGCCACGTCCCTCGTAAAATTGACACCATAATTGCAAACAAAACCATACCTATAATTATATTTGTAATTAATAATTTAAAATTATATATTATAATTTACCTACTTGACAAAATTTTATAATTTTTATCTTCCAACTAAATTTAAGGAAAAATCTGGCCCGGGGGGAAACACCCCTACACCATAGTCGGGCCTGCACATATATGTATAAATATATAAATACAATCTACTTGTATATATGTAGGTTTATTGTTTGTTTAATTAGTTTTAAGTTGACAGAAACGTACAGGTTTCGTTTTATTTACGATTAAAATTAGTTTTGAGTTCACAGAAATAAATTTAAATATTTAGGTAAATAATTAATTAAATGAATTGAGCATTTAGGGAAAGAATTAATGCAAACTATTTGATTTCACAAAACACAACCGTCTCGGCTACCGGCTTGTACTCGACTCGCTGCTACACTGCCATGATGCTGCGACGCCATTGTTTCGTTAAAAAAGAAATAGGTTTGCCAGGCTTTAACCCCAAAATTCGGCCATCCTACAAAGCATTCGACCCGAATGTAGTGTCATCGTCTTCTGTGGCAGGCCAGGTTTTCATATACTCGGTACACGTGCTTGTTTGTTTTGGCCCTTCGCTGTTACCAATTTTCACAACGTCGTAGGTGTCGTGATGTTTTACTTTAACGACCTTGTAAGGACCCAAATATCTAGGTTTTAGCTTTAAACCACCTCCAAACTGCGTTCTTTTAATCGCAACGATGTCACCTTGTTTGTAGCGTACCGGAGGCTTTCGTCGAAGATCATAGGTTTTTTTGTTTTCACGTTGAATTTTTAGTATTTGCTCTTTTGCTTGTCGCCTCATTTGACAACGGTCTTCGCTGAAGCTTGCTATGATTTCGTTTTCAATAAGGCTTTTGATTTGTAGGTCATCCTTCGTTCGCATTGTTGTACCAATAAGAAGTTCGAATGGAGTAGTATTTACGCTTCTACAGAAAGTTGAGTTTAAAACTTGTTGAAGTTTGTCGACGTTTTTATACCATTTCGTGCGGTCTTCTACGCTGAGCTTCGCCAAAACTTTCGCAATGGTTGAATTAAGGCGTTCGATTTGCCCGTTTGCCCTCGGTAGACCGGTTGTAATTTTGAGATGTTTAATGTTTTCTTTTTCGCAATATTTAATAAATTCTTCCGAAGTAAAGGCAGATCCCCGATCAGAAACAATTTGTAAGGGTTGCCGAAAATCATGCTTTGTGCTCGTAGTTTCGAAACAGCGTCGTTGGCTGATGTACTTTTCGTCGGATATATCCAGCAGAACTTCGTGAACGCATCTATAACAGCAAAGATATGCCTGTACTGCTTGGATGTCGTTTCCAGAGGACCAAGGAAATCGATGTGGTAGGTGTGTAATGGGATCTCTTCTTTACTCAGTGAATGCAGTTCACCCTCCTGTTTTCCTTGTTTACGGTTTACAACAATGCATGGAATACAGTTAGCAATGTGCTTTTGTATTTTCCCGACGATCTTTTGTATGAAAAAATCTTTACACACCAGCTCCTTCGTCTTCTTTACTCCAAAATGTCCCCTTTCATGTGCATGTCTTATTATTTCACGTTGCATATTTTTAGGTACAACGACAAGTTCTTGGTCATCCTTCAGCTTTTATAATACGCCACCTTTCATAAAGTACTCGTCGTGTGTATGCTTGTTTTGCAAAATTTTAATAATTGCTTTCAAATCTTCGTCTTCCTGTTGCGCCCTCTGAATTTTAGGAATGATGTTGTCTTCGCCAATGACCATAACCGCGATTCGACTCAAGGCGTCGACATGCTTCATTTGAGAGCCCGCTCGATACTCTACTTGGAAGTCGTATTCTTCTAAAAACAATATCCACCGCGCGACTCTAGTACACAGATCCTTTTTCTCTAAAGTCTTTGTGAAGGCATTGCAATCTGTTACTAGCTTGAAGTGAATACCTAATAGATATACCCTAAACCTCTTCAATGCTTCGATGGCAGCTAGTATTTCTAGCTCGTAGCTGGTGTATTTCCTCTCAGCGCCTGTGGTTTTACGGCTCATATAGTAAACCGGATGCAATTGTCCGTCTTCGGCTGATTTTTGAAGTAACACGGCACCGTATCCGTCGATAGATGCATCTGTATGCACTTCGGTTTCACAATTTTGCCTAAAGATACTTAGTACTGGGTTTTCGCTTAAAATAGTCTTTAGTTTATTGATAGCACTAATTTGTTCGCTTCCAATTTCGAACTTAGAATTTTGCTTTTTTAAATCGGATAAAGGCTTTGCAATTAACGCGAAATTCGGTATGAATTTTCGGAAGTAACTCGCTAACCCGACGAAACTTTCTAACTGTTTTAGAGTTTGTGGTATTTTAAACTTACGTAATGCTTCCACCTACACTGATGACGGTGATATTTGTCCATTTTCCACAATATGCCCGAGAAACTCTACTCTTTTCATTAAAAACTGGCATTTTTTTCAAATTAAGCTCGAGTCCGTATTCTTCACACAAATGTAAAACCATTTCTAAATTACTCAATGCCTGCGTTTCATTTTCGGCCGGAATGATCACATCGTCAATGTACGGTAGGGCTATGCCATTGCGCGACAGCTCGCGAAAAATCGCATTCACATGTCTTTGAAAAACTCCCGGCGAGTTTGATAAACCGAAAGGTACCTTACGAAATTGGTATCGTCCATTATGGGTAACAAACGATGATATTTACGGCTCGATTCCGCGACGGACACGTGAAAAAACCCATTTTTTAAGTCAATCGTACTAAACACTTTGCCATTTTGCAGTCGATCAAGTTGATCTTCGATAAGTGGAAGTGGAAATCTATCTTTAACTATAACTTTGTTTATCTTTCCATAGTCAATGCACAGTCGCGGTGTGCCGTCACGTTTTTTAACTAACACTACTGGGCTACTAAACTCGGATTCCGAGTTTTCAATCACACCATGCTTTAGCCACTGATCAACCTGATCATCAACAACGCATCTCTCTACGATTGGCAACCTACGCGGTCTCGAAAAAATAGGAGTCTCATCAATCAACACAATATGCATTTTTACCTCAGTTGTTTTACATTGATTTGGACGATACATTGTTATCATTTCACGCACTCTTTGCTTTGCTTCTGCGCTTGCAGTTTCGTCAATATTTAAATTTTCGTTTTCACACCTCATATCAATTTTCATTATAGGGGCTATTTCATTTTGCTCATCACATATTTTGGGTTGCCAGGCTTTAACCCCACATATATGTAATACTAGGGTAAGGTTTCCTCAAGTGGGCACCGAATTTACCAACGTAAGAAATACAGACCAATTCTGAATACTCCCAGTTAGTTTGTTCTCCGGGGATTAGTTTTCCCCGCGAAAGATATCCTCCAATAATAAACTCCCAAGTTTACAAACGCATTTTCAACGAAAATTTGGGAGGAGGAAATTCAAACTTCGAAAGAGCTATTTGACAGCTCAACTGCGAAAGAAGTGTGCGCGAAATACATAAAATTCGCGAAATTTCTGTTAGCTTTAGCGAACAAAATGACAAAATATGCATGGAATTAGAGAAAACCAAAAAGGAAAACCCGAAGATATGCGATGTGGCTAAATGGGTCCTTTCGCGATGGCAAGGCTGCCACTTCCGCTCGCGAAACTACCGCCCACAGATGTCACCATCAGCACACACTACACATGTAATACACGCCCACACACACACATGTATACAGATAAACAAACGTCAACTTAAAACTCGGTTTCTTAAAGTCACAATCGTTAAGATTCTCATCCGTGCGGACGTGTCAGAGCAGCCCCCTCGATTTATCAATAAAAACCCCTCACACTATTTGTACATTTAAAGTGAAAAATTCTGTGTTTTCTTTTTTTGCATAGAGTGAGACCAGTGGTACTAAGTGGTAAGCTACCGGCAATATAAATAACCAAGGGCCTAAAGTGTTCATTGTCCTCCGTAGCCTTAGTGAACGGCACCAAAAAAATAAAAAAAAATTGCACAGTCCATTGCCAACAATAAAACGTTTAAATATATATGTATGTATATCGGAGGAATTAAATTTCACAGTGCCATATTACTGTATATACCTACAGTGACGAGCAAAACTGTAACATGGTGTAACACTTTTTATTTCAGCCACCGCTATATTTCTATGTTCTAACGACTTTCATCCTTTTGTTGTATATTCTTGTTGGTACATCCCTACTCCCTCTGTCATAACGATTTGAAGTCAATAAAACAACAATAAAAAACCAGCAGACAAAAATGTAAATTAAGGCAGATGTTACAGTTTTGCACTCACTCTCAGTTTTGCATTGGACAGTTATCTTTTACTTAGTTGGAAGTCAGATGACTTTTTTCCATATTGTAATTTTTGAAGAAGCGATCACCAGTAAATTGCGTAGTTAATCAGGAACCATAAATGTAAATAATATATTTACTGCGGAAAGGCGGAACCGCACGAAAAGTGGCAAAAAGTTTGGAATTTGCTACTTGAAAATGTTAAGACTTAGAAAAAATATAGCCTAAAGTGTGCCCAAGGACAAAGAAAGTCTAGCAAAATTTTTTTTAGTTTCACTTTTATTTCAACATATTTTGATTAAAAGAAAAATGCTGATAACAGTAAAATNCAACATATTTTGATTAAAAGAAAAATGCTGATAAAAGTAAAATTTTTCATAAAAACAGGGTTGAAATCTTGAAACTCCTGCCCGTAGTTTGTTTGTAAGTCAAATATGAGTGACATTGTGCTACTATGATAGCACGACCGAGTAATCATAGCCAACTTATGTACAGTAGTCGAAAAAATTATAGCCCCACCAAATTTTGACAAGTTTTAAAATATTATTTCTGTTGTTATTTAATTTCCGTTAGTTTTTTATAGTTCGTTCTTTACCAATAAATACAAGTTTAAAAGCAGTGTCACACGATTTTGTATTTGCTAAAATTTGGTGTAAAGAAAATAGAAAGATTTTGCACTGCATTGTTAGTGGACATGAAACTACTTTATATACTGGTACGTTACTCACCAAAAACTAAAAATCTAAAAAAAACTTACATAGCTCCTTTGCAAGTGGACTGCTCAAATTTGGAAACATGGATCTCCACGGGTTTTGTTAAAGAACGAACTATATTTTTATTTAAAAATATAACAAAAGTTCAATAACAACAAATATAATACGTTAAAACTTGGCAAAAAGTGGATCGGTTATAATTTTTTGACCACTGTATGTATTTTTTTGTATCTTTAATTGGACCTACACATTGTACATAAAGGAAGTACATAACAAAATTAAAAAACTATATGCCTTTTTTGCCTTTTTTGAAACTCGTTTTGCCTTTTTCAAGTTTAAGTGCCTTAAGAACCTACATTTCTACATTTCCGTTTTTGTCAATGTATTGTGTACTTGAGTGCCGTTTTTGTATATGTGTTGTGTACTTGTTTATTTATAAACGTATGTGTTCCTTTTCTTTCGTACGTGTTTATTGATATATCTGTACTGTAGTGTTATCGGACGGTACTAGCTCTTACTGCCAATATAGTAGTATTACATATATGTGTACGGCAAACTGTGAATCACAGTGGTAGGATCTTAATTGTTTGGGGTTGTATTTCAAAAATATTGTTGGTCTGTTAGGAACCAGGAAAAGTATCTGTTCATATTTCAACAAAATTTGCAAGATGTAGTCGAAAAATGAGAATTTCTGCTGAAAAATCACCCAAAACATAGTGCATATGTTCGCAAAGACTGGATACAAAAGCAAAAATTTGCTAATTTGAAATGACCTCCACAATCCGCGGACATGAATCTCATCGAAAATTTGCGAAATCAACTAAAAGCGCAGCTTACTAAGTATCAAAGTTCGTAAAATCGAGTACATGAGCTGTGAAAGCAAACTAAGGATATACCTCCAGAATTTTTACAAAAATACAAATAAGGTATGGCAAATCGCATCCAGGAACTGCAACAAGCAAAAGAGTACTGAACATTGTGTTAGTAGTTCTTTTTTTCGTGAAAATTGTTAAAAAGTTCTTAAAAATATATGAGTGCAAAACTGTAACATTTGCCTTAATTTACATTTTTGTCTGCTGGTTTTTTTATTGTTGTTGTATTGACTTCAAATTATTATAACAGAGGGAGTAGGGATGTACCATCAAGAATATACAGCAAAAGTGTGAAAGTCTTTAGAACTTGGAAATATAGCGATGGCTGAAGTAAAAAGTGTTACACCGTGTTACAGTTTTGCCCGTCACTGTACATACATACACACGTGCATACGTACCATGGTGAAATGAACTGAAGGTGGCGCTTTCCCGAAACCGCTACTTTGGTTTTGCCGACTTTGACATTTATGGCAATACGTAAACAAACTTTTTATTTAGAAACAAGTGCAAACGTAATGCAAACGTATTGTGTACTTTCAAGTGAAAAATCGAAGTAATTCTGAAGTAAAAAANTTTATGGCAATACGTAAACAAACTTTTTGTTTAGAAACAAGTGCAAACGTAATGCAAACGTATTGTGTACTTTCAAGTGAAAAATCGAAGTAATTCTGAAGTAAAAAAGTTTTACTTGTAATAAAAACTTTATAAAAATGTCGTGTCATGTGTTGAATTGCAGCAGCCGTAGGGGTAAAGCCCCAAAATGCAGTTTTTTTTGTTTCCCCGCGACGACGCCTTGGCCAGAAAGCGGGTAGAGTTCTGTCGGCAGGAGAAGCCATACAATTTAGACACCAGCGTAATATGCATGAAGCACTTTACGGACCACTTTTAAACACGACATGTTAAATTGAAAACTTGAAATACCACAAATTACAAATTAAAATCGGAGGTAACCAAGCATCGACCCCTTTCTGCAGGAAAACATGCGCTGCGACAAGATATTATCACTTTTTCGGCACCTGCAATACAAACACAAATTTTCTAAATAGTTAATTAATAAGACCTATTCTTTTGAACACATTTCAAGAGTGGTTGTGTATTTTTTTTTAACGTAGTGCTTAATTTGCTATATTCAAAGATGGCTTGAGAAATTGGTGAATCGAGAAGAAAACACGTTTTCTCGCTGCAAATTCACAACTGTCAACTCATTGTTCTTCGCCATATTCTTTGTTTACCCGTTGCCACAAATGTCATTCTGCGGGAATGCGCAATCTTGTATTCTATCTTTCTTGCATACGTACAAATACAAGTGCTTATGTTAAATTACAAAAACAGTGAGGAAAAACTTATAAACTGAAAACTTTGTCCGGGCGCGTCGCGTAACAATTACAAGCGTTAAATTAATAATTAAGTAAATATACATACAAATAAATATACATTACGGGCGCGAACTCAAACCAACAAATTAACGAAAGTCATCATCAACAAGCAACTCAACATCACCAGGAGGAAGCGCAGGACTACTGGAAGACTCAACGAGGGACATATAAAAGAGGGAAAAAGGGAACAAGCAGCCATCCGGATATCAAATGCACCCACATTATTAGACCCATAATAAAACCCATATACCCCCTACCGCCAAAATGAGTTGTATCGATCCATTAAATTGAGATATTACATATATAAAAAAAAATCAATATTTTGCTAGAATTTGGAAATATATATATATATATATATATATACATATTTACATAAATAAATATACATATCGGTAAAAACATAACGGTTCCAAAAACGGTTTGAACAAAAAATAAAAAATTCGTATGTACATACATACATATATACGCATGAAAAAATAACTTTAAATTTCTGCTTTAGCTTAATTTTCGTGTTTAGTAGCACACCAAAGCCCAAAATATAAAAAATTCAAGTATCTACTTGCAATAATTGCCCGGCAATACCCCTTCTGCTTGTACTCATCTCAAGCAAAAGCAGTATTGCATGCAAAATAAGCAGCAGAAAACAAAGTCAGAATAATGCCAACCAAATAAAAAATTAAGCGCGAAAAATATTCTTACTTATTGGCCAAACAAATTAGAAAAGAAGTGGCAGTAAATACTGCATATCTATGTATGTAAACATATTATATTACAGCTTCTAAAACCCATAAATAGCAAATATCAAAACACCTAAATATACATATGTAATAGGTACCAAGCAATTGCATATTTTATTTCTGGGATCCCAGCATCTGTACCACGAAGTAATACACATACGTGCATACGTGCAGGTGAACAAGTATACAAGCGCTTATTAGCCCCTAATCTGCATCGAATTGCACATAAACAAGCTTATGTGTACATACGGTCATCAGCAAACTCACTGCCTATTTGACTTAGCTAAAAAGTTGGTTACTCCCAACAGCTAACAAATTACTCGTACATACATATATATACGGTGACCATCCGTCCTGTATTATACAGGACAGTCCTCTTTTTTGACCCATTGTCCTGGCAATTTATTTATTTTATACGGGACGCCAAATGTTCTGTATTTCTTTTAATGTCCTGTATTTGTCCCGTATTCGTTGTTTCGACGCCTTACAGCTCATTAAAATGGCAAGCTTATGAAGAAGTTTTAAGTGATGTTGGTACATATATGATCGTAATTTTCTTCGTAAACAGTTATTATTTTCTAATCTGAATGCCTGTGACTCGAAACGAGGAATACATACAGTGACCAAAATAGAAATTAGGACTCAACATTTTAGTAAGTTTTGGCTATTTTTCCTTAGTTTATTTAATGTTTATTATTTATTTTATGAAAGTAAAGCTCTTTTGCTAACAAAAAACATATAATACTAAATTTCCCACTTTGTGCAAAAAACTATAGAAATTAATTCTACAATGTTTCACCAAAATTTTAAACTTTTTAATTAGAATCTTTAGAAAAAAATTTGGTTTGCAGTTTTGTAACTCATTGAAATTGAGTATAATAAAGTGCGAGTGGAAAGTACTGCTCATTTGCTTCTCTTTCAAGAAAATGGTCGAACATACTTACCTACTTTGTACGAGAAAATTGCGTAACACTGTCAACAAAAAAAAAAAAATGCCAAAAATAATGGTAAGCCTTAGCGACTTAAAATTGCACTTGATGATATTAAATTTTAACGATTTTTTTTTTTAACAAATTTTACAGGGAAAACATGTCGAGAAAATTATCCTACAAATTTGTGATGTTACTAAAAGATACTGTTTCCGGGCTAATACATATAGGATCATTGAAGAAAGCTTTAAGATCTGTAAGCTGTTGCCGAAAAAATTTGCAAAATTATTTTTTTGTCCCACATATATACATACAAACGGGCATACATCAAAACAAAGCAACGAAATTGCAATTACAAATTATCTCTTTCTCCCTTCCTGCGCCAAAAACATAGTGACATGCACACTAACCAGTATCAGCCGCCCTCGCTTAACATACGTTAATATATTGTATCATTGCATGCTAACATTAACATACACATATACATATATACTCACATACCTACTAACCCAGTAGTGCATATACCTTGTACGGCACACGTAAAGGAAAACTAATAAGAAGCGCGGTAAAAACAAAATACTCAATATAAAGATTTTAATTGCGGTCTTGTTAATTAACAAAAAAAAAAATCACCCAATCGGAAACAAATATAAATTTAATATAAATAAAAAATAATAATAATATAGAGAGAGTATTGCGGTACATTGTGTTACTATAAATAAAAGTAAGTCAAAATCCGATCGACGATACAGGAACTTGCTTATATTATTCGCGGTTAATTAAATACAGAGTTAAAATAAAATCTATATATTCTCGCATACATAAATGCCTTCTGATAAAATTCCAGCAAAGGAGTAATTAGCCAGAACCCCAATCACTTTAAAAGTAACAACAATGGTTGATGAGGACAAACCTCAAGGCACACCTGCAGAAGCTACACGCTTGAAGCAGGGTGCAAAACAGAGAAAAACAAAAGATTTCTCAGGCGCAAGATTCATTTCTGATAGTGACAGCTTGATAAAATACTGCACTAAATGCTCCTCAGCCCCAATAGAAGACAATTCTGAATCGGTTCTGGAAATAAAA
>NW_016163146.1:4283-38181 GCF_001687245.7 Rhagoletis zephyria | reverse complement strand
GACAGGGAAGCTACCATATAGGGTTTTTCAAAAAATTTAAAGACACCTCGCTTTACGCAACTTTTATCGCGACAGCAGGAGACTTAGACGATATCTTGTGATGACTATGACTATGCAGTAAACCTTGCAAATTGAGCTGGCAATATGGCCCACTCCATTGAAAATGTGGGCCTTAATTAAATTTATTTTTAAACCGTCATACAAATTGTTAAATTCTTGAAATTTTCCATCACTGGGTTGTTTGAAATGTTTAATCTAATTTTTAGTAAAGTTAGTTAATTTCAAAATTTATACATACCTAAATGCTTTAAGGTTAAATCTGAATATTTAAATCGCCATTTTCCTAGGCAAAAAGTTTAACCACAGTTTGCGTTTTGCAAGCATCGCCATTTGCACTATGACACTGCAGTGAGTGAATGAATCATTTTAAGTGACGCGACCGTGGCAAACGTTTTTTTTTCACAACCCACTTAGATTTGCTTATTTTTTCCTATTACTTTTTAGTGTCTAATGGTTATTTATTCGTTTTAACCATTTTCTATTTACTCGAAACGTTAGTCACGCAACAAATGCTCGCGTGGACGCTAGCCATATTATCCAGCAATACAGCACAGCACGGAAATAAGAAACAAAATTGCAGGAATAGAGGTTAGAGAAGGATAGAATGTAGCAACAGTGTAAAAAAAAAACAAATGAAAAATAAAATCAGGAAAGCACAAGCACGCGATACAATGAACTTTCAATGGCTGCGGAAAAGATAACCAGATATGCAAAAATAGGCGGAATGTTCAAAATAAAACACAAATGCAAAAATAACGATAGCTACGAAAAAAAGGCGAAATAAGGTTGATCTGAAGAGCAATGACTAAACCGAGTGATAAACACGACTAGCTTAATATGCAGGTACATAAATACAGTAACTCAAACAAATGACCACGTGTTGTTTTTTGTTTAATATTCCCAATATTTTTCGAGCAAAATTTTTGTTGTTATTTTTATATAAAAATATCATATAAGCTTCAAACAAAACCGTGATTTTTTCAAACTTTATAAAAAAATTTAGGAAAATTCAACAATTTTCATCAAATTTTCAACTTTTGATTCTGAATTTTTAGAAAATTTTTGGGTGTGCAGTTTCATAGCCCCAAATATTTTAGTCTAATGAAGTGCAATTTTCAAACGGCTAAAAAATCGCGTTGATTTTTGAGAATAAAGTTTACACGGTTTTGGTTAAAACTTAGAAGGTATTTTTATATAAAAATAACAAAAAAAATGTAGCTCGAAAAACATTACGAATATTTGAAGAAAATCAACACATGGTAATTTGTTTGAGTCACTGTATGTATGCAGGTAGGTAGGCTGCAATAACACTTGGCACTGCGATTTTTCTGGATGAGTTCACAGTTAAGCAAATGTATTGAGAGTTGGGAGTCAGTGAAGAGTCAGCCATAATGGAAATAGACATAAATGGTAACAATTTCAAAACGTTTAATGTTTTTTGACTGCATAGTTTTACTATGTATGAATATTTAGTACTTCTTTTGGGAATTTCCTATAGAAATTTTAAAAGATGTTTATAAAACGCGGTAAAGACTTTTTTTTTCAAATATAAATACTTAAATCCTTCGAGCTTCATTTTATAAAATTTTAGATGTGACATAATAATAAACAAAGCCATATTTTGTAATTTCGCCTCTTCTCCGACGGTTTATTGAAACTGATATGAAAAAATGTAAACTGTTAAGCAACATAAATATTCCTTTGAAAGTGCTCGCGCCGTCTTTTATCGGTATTTGCACCGACAAACAAAAGTTATAATGGCAATAGTTCAAGATAATCTGCACTTAGTTGTTGTTTTTCTAATACAATTGGTAAATATTGTAAATAATGTAAGTGAAGCGGTTTGTATTGGGCAAATTCAACTAAGTTACATTGGACATAATTTTGTCGAACTTTAATTGTGGATTTCCTTCCTAATAGAAATTGTGGTCTTATAAATGGTGCTTTTCCTATATAGTTCCAGCGTAATGCAGTGTCGCTCTACCAAAATATTTGCTGCAAAAACTGCATAAGATTTGAATATATTTTTTGGCTTCTGCAAATGGGCAACAGCAACAAGTTTGACGATTTTTGTTCTTATACTCTAAAATCTCCGTCGTTTTTGCACGTTTCTGTCAAATATACAATTTTTCCGGGGCTAAGTGTTTGCTCGCTCTTTTCTAATTGAACTTCTGCCTTCTGCTCACAGACTTGCGTTGGCTTTGTCTAGGCCTTTTTATTTGACGTGTTTAAACAAACTGAAGTCATAGTACGAGAAAAAAAAAAACATTAGGGGTATTCTCGAAGTCTTGCACGATGCACGGATTGCACGAAATATAACNTTGACGATTTTTGTTCTTATACTCTAAAATCTCCGTCGTTTTTGCACGTTTCTGTCAAATATACAATTTTTCCGGGGCTAAGTGTTTGCTCGCTCTTTTCTAATTGAACTTCTGCCTTCTGCTCACAGACTTGCGTTGGCTTTGTCTAGGCCTTTTTATTTGACGTATTTAAACAAACTGAAGTCATAGTACGAGAAAAAAAAACATTAGGGGTATTCTCGAAGTCTTGCACGATGCACGGATTGCACGAAATATAACAATACTATTCCAAATTTCGAAGAGTACGAGAGCACCCCATTGCAAAGTGGTAACATGCATGGGTAGCCAGCAGCGAAATTATGTATCAAATACAATAACAAGAAACAGCAAAAAAAAATGAAGTGAGCGAGATGAGAGGAATGAGGGAAATATGTAGCAATTCCAACAACAAAACAACTAGCACAGGGTCGCATTTATCTTGCTTTGCTATTTTGCAAAATATATACCTGGGTTTCGACGTTTCATATTTTGCAGCGATAGGAAATGTGCTTTGCCATGTATTTTGTTGTTGTGTGTTTGCAAGTTATCCGTGCTACGTGCAATGGTTTTGCAAGATTTGGAGAAAACCCCTTTTGATTCGGTAGGAACGCCCTGTCCTTTTCATTTCTCACTTTATCCACTGATTCTGCTGCAGCTACCACAAACAACTTGGATATATAATTTGACAATGCTTCACGAAAAACTATGTATATCGGGCACACCTATGTTTGCCAGACTAGATTTTTTTTCCTTGAAATTCAGGGGTCTCTGATCGGGGCTCAGTGTTTGCCACACAATTTTCGGGGCTTAGAAAAAATTTCCAGGTTTGACAAAATTTATTTTGTTATGCATCAATTTAATTTTTACTCCTAAGAAACTTACATATTTACACAGTCGTGCTTCGTCAAAAGTTTTCACAAAGCTGTGACCTACCAGCGTTGAGTTAAGGTTTTGTTAAAAAATGTTTATAAACCAACCCAACTAACAATATCGGGCTCTGGAAAACTGAAAAGGTGGTTACCCTAGGCACACCTTCGCGGCTAGGAATTTTTACTTATTTTACATATGTATATATTTTGAGGCAATTGAATAACCGGTAAGCCTTAGTCCACATATTCATCCAATACTGTCAATATATTTTGGGGAAATTATTATTTTTTTCATACATATTTTAACCACGTTAATGTACATACTATCCATATATACATTGCGCACTATTTTACATCCTTTGAATGCTGATGATGTGCANCTATCCATATATACATTGCGCACTATTTTACATCCTTTGAATGCTGATGACTCAGCTATCCTGCTTTGAATTTGATTAAACTTGTATGCGCATGCAATTCTTGTGTAAAAAAGCCATGGCAATAACATTCAAAAACAAGTAGCGGAAAGGTGTTGAAAAAAATGGCAAGAAAATGGAATTAGTATAGAAGCGAATGCCACGCTGTAGAAAGAGTTATTAAATGCGAAAAAAAAGGAAAAATACAAAACTAACTACGTAGACATAGAGTTCATAGCCTGTAACCACAAATTACATTTAAGCATGCAACTATCCAACTGACAGCAATGTATAACACAACACCAACTAAGGTGACTGCATAGAAACGAAAAATAAAATTAAAAGGAAAACAAACCAATAAAAGTAAAAAGAAAATATTGAGCGTAAAAAACNTACATTTAAGCATGCAACTATCCAACTGACAGCAATGTATAACACAACACAAACTAAGGTGACTGCATAGAAACGAAAAATAAAATTAAAAGGAAAACAAACCAATAAAAGTAAAGAGAAAATATTGAGCGCAAAAAAAAACAAACCAACAGAAACTTCTTGGAGGGCAAGTCAAATACATTCTGGCTCACTCCCGTTTAACATTACAGTTGCAGTTGCCGATGCAACCTCAAGCAATAACAACTACTTACAATGTCTGCATTCGCTTTTTGTTTGTCTTTCATTTGCTTTTCTCTTCCGATAGACAAATTGAAAAATATAATTTCCCAGTTGAGCTGTTGAATGCTGATAAGCGGGCAACAACAGTACGCCCTTCGCAAAGGGTTATCTGCTGGTCTTGCGTTCGTACAATACTCGTATTTCGGCCATTTTTGAAGTAACCTTTAACTTTAAACCTCACTTTATATTTAAAGGTTGGATTAAAAATAAGGCTATGTCTAAAGTTAAGCATTTCTATTATCGGTTTTTAAAGTATGTATGTTTTAAATGCTTTACTTTAGACATAATCATAAATTTTAATGCAAGTTTATGTAGGCAGCTAAAACTATTAAATTGTGTTATCGGTTTTCATACCGATCACACACAGCAATGAAAATCACTTAGCTTGGTGATTTATAAGGTTATCTTCCATATCTCTGATTGTTTAGATATGTTTTTAATATATATATTTATATAAAACTCCTCTATCTATGTAGGCTCTGAATATTAAAATTTTGTTTAGCTCCCAAACAACTAATACAATTTTCTGATGTCCATGAAAGGTGAGAAGCCCTAGGCATAGCCGAAGAGAGCAGTGCTCTTACTTGTTTCTCCCTAATTATCGTCCGTAGAAAAAATTTTAATATTCTATTCTATAGCCCATTGAATTTTAGCTTGGTGGAAGTGGAAGCTTAAAGATGCCAGGCTTTACCGTTGATTTTGGTGATTTTTTCACTTGTCACTCAAGCACATTTCCTTCCACATAAAATATAATTTGGAGCAGTCGTTGTACGGAGAAATAGAGCAATAAATTCAGCAAAAAAAATTAAAAAAATAAACAAATAGCTTAAAATCCAAATTGCATTTTATTAACTAAAATTCAAAGCGCTACAAAACTGCGGACTTAAATTTTTTCCAAGTAGTGTAATTAAAGAATGAGATATAGTGTTAGCAAAAACAAAAAAAAAAAAATAAAAAACGTATGTTTCGCAAAAAGTCTGTGTATATAAACTTTATTGGGCTAGTGCATGTATTAATTTTTTAAAACATTACTTATTTTTGAAGTAAACTAACATTTTTTTCCTCTGTGATAAAAAAAATTTGCGTTTTCTTAAGTTGGACTAAAAATTTATGAAGTTTCTGGCGAATGAATATATCGTTGGCTTAATATAGAAACATCTTTTAGCTTTAGAGGCCATCAAAATTCCAGTGAGTTATGAAAAAATCCAGATTCGCACGATATTACATTTGTAGTAACTCTGCGATACGGCTTTTTATTATTGGCCAAGTTGTTATATTTTAAACAAGTTCAAGGTTTCTTCTAAGGCCCTAAATTAATTTGGCCGAAAATAATTTCGTGGGAATAATTTTTTTTTTTTTGTGACGAGCTTGGCACTCTAATTCATTGGGGTATACGCATGCAGGTGTATGTACCTACTTTGGTTGCATCAAAAACACTCTATAAACTAAACAACTTAGATTTTGCATCAAACTAGAAACTTGATAATTTAATTAAGAAATCGTTCAAATTGTTGGCAAAGTTGGAAGCGTCTTTGGCGGCTGTTTCAACGCAGACTGATGTACATCGATAAATCTGCCTTGGAATGGCTGCCCATGCATTGCTGTACTAACAAACACTACATATATATGCATATACTATGTACATATAAAAGTAGAGAACAATAGTAAAGTACATATATACATAGGGGTATTTAAGCGTTGTTATTTGCACTCAACTTTGGAAGAAGCAACTTTAGTTTTGATCTTCTCCAGTGCATACGCAATAGTTTTCTACTGCAGCAATTTGGAGACCCCCTACTTATACATATCTATGTACATATGTACATAAATTTGCCTGCATTGACTTACTTCGCGAAAACTTTATTGGAGCTGCTGTTGCGCTGTTGCTGATGTTGATGTTGATGCTACTCCTGTGTGCAGTTTCTGCTTGTGGCTTGGTTTCGAACTGAATTTCAATTTGCTTGCATTATTTTTGCATTTTCGACGATCAGGTAGTGTGTAGGAGAGTGCGAGAGTACTGCTAGAGAGAAGTAAATGTATTGTAAATGTATGCCTACCCTGCAGGAAATGTATCTAACTATAAGCTAACTTTAAGTTGATTAGGAGGGAGCCAAAAGTCACTATTATCTGTATATTTTCTTTGACGAAAGCTGACTTTATTTCTATGGCGATGGCGGTTACGCCTGCATTTGATGTGACTAACTTGTAGCTAACCACTTTTGGACATAAATTATTAATAGGAAAAGGAAATATTTTTTATTTTGTATTATTTTTTTTATTAACTTTATTTATTTTATTACATTTCATATTTGTTTACATACTCTGCTGTAGGTGGTCCCATACTCGAAATCTGTGAGACATAACTTCAAAATGATAATATGAAATTTCGATCTTCCTTTTATTTGTCCTCAATTCAAAAAGTATTTGCGAAGTGCAGGATATTTAAATGGAAACGCGTTTAAAGAAAACAATCTCCTGCAGTACTTGTCAACTAGTTTCATGTTAGCTTTTTGCAGTTAACTACAAGTTATATATTTTATAAAAATCCCACAAAAAACTAACTACAAGTAGGATATTTTTTATCAATTGACAATTTTTTTCTGCAGGGTAGTTGCGCAATAAAAATGTGTGTGGGGCTGATAAAGTTGTAAATAGTTGGACACGGCTTTTCGTTGAAATGCTTCCCAAGTCTGTAATAATTTAAAACACAGCTTGAACAAAATACATATTTACAGATATGCACGAGAATATGGACACCTTTGAGTCGAAAGTATTTTAGATAGGTAATTTCAAATTTTTTATTTTTTTAAATTTTTATTTTTTCGTCATTTACAGTTGGATTTTCAAGTATTGTATATCGAGGTTCTTGTCCCCGTTTTTAATTCTTAATTTCGTTGATCTCAAATATCCATTTCTAGTAATTACCCACCAGATCTTAGTTTTTACCACCCTATCGTAACATTATAATGTCTGTAAATTAAAACTCACCCGAAATCTTTAAACTTTTGCTATAGGCAAAAGGCAATTTGGAATATTTTTTTTTCGCCGAACGTAGGTCATATGTTCTTCATTTCTAGTCGGAATTTAAAGTATGGTAGGTCGATATTTTTGCCCCAAATAGACAAATTTCATTGACCTCAAGTACCCCGTTCTAGTACTTATACGCCACCTCTTGGTTCATATCATCCAGGCGACCACCCTATCGGCATTAAATTAGAGCTCTCTAAAAATCATTAAACTTCTGTTTAGGAAGTATTTTAATTATTGTGGTAGAACGATTTTACTTTATACTTTAGAATCAGGGGTATACGGCGAACTTTTTTGTTTGCTTGTTAGGTGATAAGGTGCAATGTAACATACATACATACATATAAAATTGATATTTTTTGAGCAGAAAATAACCGGTTTGGTTTTGGTTTTTTAGAGTGTTCATAGAAATCAAAGCTTAAAATAAATTTACTTTAAAAAATTCAGACAGATTCCGAAAAAATCACGAAAAATATTACGGAAGCCTTCCACAACCTTAAAATTGCTCGTACAAATCTTAAAAAGAAATGCCCAAAGGAAGCGAATAATAAAGCACGAAAAAATCAAAATTCCCGAAAAGCTTCGCAGTATCCCTAAACATAAATCATTACGAAGTTCAGAAAATTCCCCAAAAGTCCCAACAAATCTTGCAAAAATCGCGAAAATTAAAAAACTAATAATAAAACGCGAAAAAATCCTGTATATTCCGAAACTATTCCGAAAGAATCCCCATAAGCCTCGAACAAAAAATAACGAAATAATAAATCAAAAGGGTAGCAAACAACTAAATGCCAAAAATGAAAAATGGGTATTGTTTTTTATTAAAAAAAAAAAAAATTAAATAAAAATTATTTATACTGAAATTGACCGTTAGTTTCTTCATCATCCAACTATAGGAACTAAGCCAAATTAGTATGGGGCCATCCTTGAAATCGAATGGCTTGACAGTGTCCAAAGTTGGGTGGTAATTTTTGAATGATTTTAAGAATAGCATAGTTGCTATATAAAATCGTGCATAAAAACTTCTTCAAATTTGAAAAAGGCAAAAAAAATCGCTGGGTGAACGCACACACATCTCCTATGAAATTGACATATTCACCATTCGAAGCGTCTAAGTTTCTTCTTCTATAACCGGTAGAAACCCAACGTCGGTTGATATTCAACTTAGTTAAGGGCCCAAAATTACGTAAACCGGTTTTTTTTTTAACCATGAGTCAAGATTTTGGGGGTGTTTGTCAAATTTCATATATCGATTCTTGTTTTACGCGACAATACCTGCAAGAAGAATAAAATTACTTCCCATTAATTTTGGTGTGTCGCACAGTGCAAAAAGTGATTTTTTGGGACCTTTCAAAGTGAAGTAGGTTATTTTCCACCAAACGACCAAAGTCAAAGAACCTGATTGTTGGTTTCTTTACACATCGCTGCCAAAATACATACATATACCTAAATTTTATAAGGAAGAGACAGAGTTCCAAAAAGTGTTGTGCCCTCCTTATTCCTTACAAGAGGGGTTGTCAGTTCGCTATACCGCTGCTTGTGTTCAGTTCCGTCTGCTAAATTAAAGGAGCTTCCCAGCTGGATTCAGCCGAGACTTATATAGCCGAACTAGTCTGGAATTAATTTAAGCCTTGAATGCAGCTTAGCTAGCTATCACTCTGGATATGTTAACCCTTACCGCTATTTTTTCTGTTTAGTCAATGGCCTTCACATCAACTGATGCATGACTGATAATGGGTCTGATGATAAATGTTTATACCCACAGTATATCTCTTGATGGGAGGACCCACGTTTGTCAAAAACCTGTCACTGTAAGACTTTCATGAAAATTAGGAATTCCTGAATTTGTGGTTGTATGCATTGTGTTGTTTATATATATACATTAGGGTGGTCAAGAGATAAATGCGGGGGAAACAAGCTTCAAATGGCCTGAAGCGCATTAAGTTTTCCATGTATTTTATATAGGGAAAACACTTTTTGATAGAAATGGTATATAATTATTGAAAATTAATATTTTTCGATCGGAAAACTCTGTTTTTCTTTAGAAGACTTTCAGTAATAATACCCAATTATTTATGTAACCATAATACAAAACAATTTTTATAAGCCCCTCAAGAAACCCAAAAAATACATTGGGCGGTGCAAAAAAAAATAGTAATAAAAAAAGGTAAAATAAACAATTGTATTTAACACTGCCCAACAAAATTGCAATTTTGGCCTAATGAATGACTTATGACAGATAATGTTTACTAATTGGTTAACGAGTTATAGCTTTCACCTTCGTACGATGGAGGAACGCCATCAAGGCCTCTGAAACGCACCTATGATGGCTGACTATTGTTGGAGCATGCACACTGCACAGCACTCTGGCTGCCCCTTCTGCAAGGAAGTTTTTGAAATTAATTTTTTTCTTCAATTTAAAATTAAACAAATTTAGATAAATTACGCAGCCAGAAAAAAGTGTTGGCGCAGAGATTTATTCACAATATATGCAACAATTTTTATTTTTTCTGCGAATTTTTTATAAAAATATGGTTCATTTTTTGAGTTTTATCGCTGGGACTTAACATCGATTTTTGGAAATTCTTTCAGTTTCTTCCATACAAAAAAAAAAAAATCGAAAATACTTTGAGTGGAAAAAATGCGAAAGACCTTGTGTAATGTTTTCTAAACTAGAGCGGATACACAAATTTCAATCAAAGATTTGAAGTCGTCATTAAAATATAAACTAGTATCAAGTAACAAAACCTAATATCAGAAATGCTGTTGTGCGGTGTTATTATTGGAAGAATCCTGAAAAGAAACAGAGTTTTCTGAACGAAAATTATCGATTTTCAATATTTCTGTACCATTTCTATGAAGAAGCGTTTTTTCCCCTATATAAAATACATGGAAATCTCCATGGGCTTGAAGCAGTTGTAAATATAATTAAAGATAAAACGAGTATTCTTTTTTTCCATTTAGAAAACTTATAGGGGGTGAGAGCTTAGCATTTTAATATTTTTTTACCACCTTAGTGTATTATATACATATATGTCTCTAATTATAAGTATTGTATATACATTAGTACATGAAATTTATTAATATCGGATATATCAATATGCACTGACCAACCAATTTACCAACCTACTCATGTTGACATTGGAGTCCCTAATATGGACTTACTCGTATTTATGTATACACGTGTGTTTTCCATTGACATATGTATACAACAATAAATCGATGTCAAAACTATTTGTATAATGTTCATTGTTTGTAAGCTCGAAAGTCGAAAGTTGTATATGTCACTGCAGTGATGGCTGCGCACATTGCTTTATTGTCCATACATATTGTTAATTATAAATCAGTGTATAATTTATTAGCCCTGTGGAGGAAATATTCGTGCTAAAGATGAAGAAGGTCATGGCATGTGTTCAGGCTTTTATTGTGCCTTTACTTAGAGTTCAAGGCCTTGTTGTCACAGCCGTTAATTTTATTTCTTTTATTCAAAGTTTTTGCCTTTCCATATACTTAATTTCCCATCGAATTTGTCGAATTTGATTTATTGTTGTGAGTAGAGACAAAGAATTATTGTGTCGGCTTTGTTGCAATATCTTAAAGTGGTTGTTATTGTGTGCTTGGCTAAGCGCGATTTCTAGAGGCATGATATAGGTAGGTAGGTTTATTTATTATAAAAATTTATTTTAAACATATAATAAAATTGTAACAGGCCGATATCTGCACATTATAGATTTTAAAGAATAACTAATACGTGGACCTTTATTACAGTATTTTCGCCCTCATGTAGAAGTTGAATCATGAAAAAATAACCAAAAAGAGTAAAGAATCGAGTAGAGAAGGTCTATCGCTTTAAAAGGTCAGGATTGAGAGCTCCTAGAAAGCCTCCTTTACATAATTTTGCCTTGAGTCTACTAGCACACATTTAGGCGTGCAATGTATCAATAATGTGCGACGTTAGTAAACGAGAGGTAGCAGACAAAAACAGACAACGATAAACTGTCAAAAACAACGAGACAACTAAACGGGCAACGACTCACAATGCGAATTGATTTGGGTACAGCAATGTTGCTGTTTAAGACTCACAGACATGTGATAAATGAAATGTTTGAGCAAACATATATCGCGTATGTGTATATATGTTTACCGATGCGTCAATTTTTGTGTCTGCGTCGATTTGTTTACCCATTTACATATGAAAGCACGAAATGGTTTTTGCTGCCGCAAAGAGCGCCGCCATACGTTCACTAGAGATTACACACGGCGTATACGCAACGCAGCAGATTGAAAGGCTATTTACGTACATACGTTCGCTGGTGCTGGCCAGCTGGCAGACTTCAGGCACTGTCACAGACATCATCATTATTAGCCTGTAGTGAAACGCCAAACTAGTCAGGAAAAATACTAGTTTACAACTAGAATTTCATGACTGAAACCGAACTAGTTCGAAAATGACCAGACTTGTACCAAGTGCAAGGCGATTTATTCTTACCCGGTTTTATTTGACTTCGTCAGTAAAATGATATAACTTTTATTTGGTATATTGTAAACGATTAAAGCGAGTACATAATCAATTATACCAATTATTATTAATTAAAGCAAGTTTTTTCGGATAACCGTTTAATGATTAAATACCAATATAAGAACCTTTTTAGTGTTTCACAATTAAATAAAAATTGTTAATTAATTCATTAATTTCAATTACATGATTATTTTGTTACTTTTGATCATTTTGAATTATTTTTTATTTTTTATTTTTTTTTGTTTTAATTACCGGATTAATATAACTATTTGATTAACTTCAATTATCAATCAACAAGCCAAACTATAGACAAAAATTAATTATATTTAATAACTGCTTGCATTTTTTATTTATTTTATTCTTATCCAAATTTCAAATTTTTAGCGTTAATTATTACTTTTATAAGAATTTAAAAAGAAAGCACTGAAATGTGCAAAATTAATGAATTTAATTTAATTTAATGAAAACTTTTATTTTTACTTAAGTTCGCTTGAAAATTAACTAAAGTATTTATTTTCTTTTTAATTGAAATGTTTTCTTTTGCATATTCAATATTATTAAAAAATATCAAGAATATAGTACTTATTGTACCTGAAACCTTTTGCTTTTAATAACATTTAACAAAAAATGCATTTAAATTTATGTTCGAAAGTATGAAATATTTATGTATTTATTTTTCCTTCTAATTAATACTCAAAAAATGTAGCACTAATTACACTGGATCACAAATTTTAGTTTCGTTTTGGTTCTTCAAACGCCACCATCCAACTTCTATGTAGAATTGCTCGGTGATTCCGAAAACCGCGTTAATTTTTTTTTATATAGATACTCTATAAGTCACGCAATGAAAACAAGAAGCAGAGAATATATTACAGTGTAATTAATCAAGAGTGTTTTATTGTTTATTAATGAATTCATTTTATTTTTTGACTTGCAGAGTAGTGGTTTTGGCCCATAATTGGCCTAGTATTTTTCTGTCTATTTTGAATTAGTATGAGACAGGTATATTTCTGACCGAAATCTGACTATCGCCATCTCATAGGGCATCCCCATGTTAAAAATAGCAGTTGATTGCGTGGAAAAAAGATAGTTGGCTGACTAGTTGGACATGTGGTTCATACTAGTTGTTAGTTAGTTTACAACTGGTACATTTGACTACAGGCTATCAGCACTCTATATGGTTAGTTGTTGTTGGTGTTGTTGATGTGCCTAAATGTATAATTGAATGTAAGCGTAACACCGATGATTTGGGTACACGGTACGCGAAGCTAGCGTCAGAGTGTGGGTGGTGCGTAAGTTAATGCCAAAGTTGCGTGCATTTGGCTGATTACTTTGGTGCCATTATATCAGACGCGCGTTGGTAGTGCGTCTGGCGTAACCGTCTGCTTACAATTTATGTTTTGTTGTTTTGAATGCCGCGGTAAATAAATATACCATTAAGGTGGATATATGACAAAAAGAAAGGTTTGGGGCACTAAAACAAGTTTTCCCCGTTTTTTGCTTTAACAACGACGTTTATGTACATAAATATTTAGTTATTTTGTTTTAAGAACTTTATTAATACATAAGTAAGTAAGTGTGGGAGTAACTACATTAAGTCAAAAAGTTTCGTAATTGGTCTGCATTGGTGTGTTCTTCATCGTTTTCGTTAATGTGTTTGTAAATCTCATTTTGTTTTGTCTGCCAGACAAGTTTCATACATTTTTTATTTGAGTGCTTTTTCGATTGAACTTTATAAAGACTGCGTAATGATTACAATTTGTTAATTCATAGAGTTTTGTGAATATCAGTGACTTTTAGATAAGTAGCTGCTAATATATTGGTGTCAACATAAAAGTTGCGGTTTTCCGCCGGAATTAAAAAATGTATTGTATTCTAAGACGTCCACCAAAATATTTCAGAAAAACATTAAGATTTACGTGAGCTGGACTGATTTGAAAATACCTCCGAAAATGGTGGTTTTTATGAATAAGCATAGTTTCTTAAAGAACTTAAGCTTAAGAAAGCTTAAAAAAACTGCATACAAATATTTAAAAATTCTTTCAACGGAATCGTAATAATGAGATTTTTGATGCTGTTTTTTTTTTTTAATTTTTTCAAAGATTGACTAAAGAAAAACTTGAATAACTAGGACAAAACTATTCTAATTTAGACTTATAAGATCTCAGTGCACAAAAAAAAACTCATTCACGACCCATTTTTTTTTCGAATACCAACACATCTTAATTCAACTTGGAATGACGCCCGTTCATCCTACCTTTATTTTCCATCCTTTAAATGAGTTTAGTAGCAAAGAAATAAAAAGATTGAGAAAATACGTTTCCAATAATACAACACAAGTCTAAATCGGAAGAGTTTACGTTCAGTTATTCAAGTTTTTCTTTTACCAGTCTTTGAAAAAAGTTAAAAAAAAAACAACACCAAAAATCTCATTATTACGATTCCGTTCAAATTTTTATTTTTTATATTTTTTTAATTATTTTTATGGCCTTATAACAATTATATTCAACAATTTTTATTGAGCTTGAGGCCGTTTTTAAAGAAAAACTTACTATGGAAAAGCAACAATAACACATGTCTACAAAAAAAAATCGATGAAAGGTTCATTTGACCAAACCTAGTCTATCATATGTTTTTGGTGTCGCTGAACACGAATCTGAAGTGCGTTTTGCTACATCAGGTCTAGATTTTTTTTTAACCTCAAAAAACACCTCGAATTATCTCTGTCACGTAAAATCCGAGATGTTTTTTGAGGTTAGAAAAAAATCCAGACGATGTGGAGCAAAACGGACTTCAGATTCGTGTTTGTGTTTGAGCATTAAAAACATCAAATTAATGAGTAGTTCGCCTTACATTTCTAATTAGGAATCCAATGATTTTCTTTTTATTGCAGCTCAAAAATAAATTGCGAGGCAATGCCTGAAAAAGCCATCGCGAAAACTCTAAAAACCGAAATTTCTCAGTCACTAAAGTTTTAAGGAGATATTTGGAACATTTTGTAGAAAACACACTTCCAATATTACAATTCGTCTATTAAGCCAAAGGTTTAGGTAGTGTACGAGTTTGCCTATATATTTTTACATACACATTAAAAAAATATATCCATAGTAATTTTTACAAAAACATACATACATACATGCCTAAGTACATTCCAATTGATATGCCTACAAAGAATTACCTGTATCAACCTGGGATAACAAAGGATTGGTATGTGATGAAAACATCAAACACAGCAATGGAATAAAATGCTTTTCAAAGTTTCAACATTTTTATGTTGGAATATAAAATGTATACAACTACTGAATGAAGCAAGAAAAGCAAGTAAAACATCTCACGCTGTACATTGAAAGGATGCCACAAGTGGGTATGCCGTAATAACTTTTATACTTTCCACAATATAAAAGAAAAAGAAAAATATCAGCTATTGAATTTAAACGTACACATACATAAGCATTTGTCTCACTTACATGTTCATGTGTGGTTATGTAACATATGTATGTATGTACGAGTATTTGCCGACGCCTATTGCTAGCTACTCTAGCCAACAGTTGTGCCACAGACATGCCGGAAGTGCATTGTCTGTGGCGCCTTCACTTCACTTTTCTTTTTATTCCACTCAACGCCACCCGTTTGCCTTCAGCAAAGTCCGGTGCCTCAATGAAATTGAATTCAGCACGAGACGATGGGTTGGGGGTGTTCATGCGATCGGCTTGTGCGCAAGGGAAATACGAGGGGAAAACTTAACGAAACAAGCAATAAGGAAAGTGAGACAAACAAGCTGCAATGCCAGTTTGTTAAATGCAATTTGAACTCAGTCAATATGTTGTGTTACAGGAAATTTGTAGATGCATTTGTAGCTGCAGTTGTAACTNATTTGAACTCAGTCAATATGTTGTGTTACAGGAAATTTGTAGATGCATTTTATAGCTGCAGTTGTAACGGCATTTGTGATTGGGGGAATTACCGGTTCAAAATGGCGTTAGAGGTAAGGCATTTACTAGATATTTCTGCACGCTTATAGAGCTTTTGCTGGATTTATGTTTTTCAATTTACTGCTAAGCAATGTACATATTTAGTATGTTGTATCGCTGGTAAGAAAAAGCACGCAGGGACTCGTTAATATTTATAAAATTTCTTTAAAACGAATTCAATAAAATTTTAGCTTTAATATCACATGAGCAAAAGAGTTTCGAAGCAAAGGTTTTTATGATTCACTCAAATGTCAAATTTTATGTTCTTAAAAAAAATCTCTTATCTTAGCACGGGGCTATATATTTATGTTCCGATATAGTTGGTTCCAAGAAACGATTAATATCGGATATCTCTCTAATTGAGGAACTAACATTTTACGTGCAAACAGACGGACAGAGAGATATAGATAGAGCTATATTTTTAGGGCTCTACCTCTTCTTTTTATTGGATTTATAAAAACATGTAAAATGTGAAATTTTCACATTATAAATAAGTATGGATATTGTTGAATTTCAAAACATCTAGCTTCTTCCTAACTGATATAAAAAGAGATGCATGTTTGGTTCAAATCGATTAAATGGTTTTAGATTTTACAAGTGGGCGGTGCGGGCCATTTTTTCAAAATTCACCAAAAACGAATTTTTCGTTAAAATATTGCGCTTCTTAAATTGAGGGACACTAAAATGACACAAAAACGCCGATACGTAAACTTAATTTTGGTTCGTAGAATACGGGTCTGTATACCGTTTTTCCCGATCCGGTCATTTTGACAAGATATTTGCATTTTAAAGGCCAGTATGCAGCTCTCAAGAAAACGTTCAAAAAAAAATTGCCATTATTTCGTGTGTGTGTCCATGGAATTTTGACATCTGTTACTTCACAGCCTCACTTTTTACTCAAGAAATAATGCAACGGGCATTTACATATTTATGTTGCAAACATGGGTTGCCTTGTACTCTTATTTCAAAAAAAAAGGAAAATAAAAAAATTTAGAAAACCGTAGTAGAAAGCGTAGCAAATTTCCTAAGAACTACGAAGTGCCTTAAGGAAATTTGACTCAAGAAAATTCCTTAGCCATGTCTTGTACGTCTTTTTGTATGGAGTTTTTGCTTTTCTCGAAAGCTGCATACTGGCCTTAAGTGTGAATTGCGAATGAAAAAAATTCAAACTTTCACATGGAAAATGCTAAACAAAAAATAATTAAACTTTCTTCCAGCGAAAGTGTATTTAAATACATATATATTTATGAATTAGCATAGAAATCGATTTTTCAATTAAATCTACTTAACAATATTTATTTTTTACGACAGCAAAAAAAAGATAATTAAGTGTTTCTTGTATAATTTTCGGGTATATGCGAATCTTTAAATTGAAATATTTCAGAAAAAGTATTTCTGTTTTTGGTTCTAATTTATAACTTTTGACTTTAATTAGAATCATATTCAATAATTTTTATTGATTTTGAGGCCATTTTTAATGAAAAACTTATTGTGGAAAAACAAAAATAATTTTAAAAATGGTAGAAGTGATAGCTATTTCGGAAATCACCACATTTTCGATATTTTTGCTTTTCCACAATAAGTTTTTCATTAAAACCGACCTCAAGCTCAATAAAAGTTGTTGAATATAATTGTTATAAGGCCATAAAATAACAAAAACAAATAACTTAAGGACCATCACACCTAAAAGTTCCACATTCTAAAAATAGAATTAATAACAAAAACCAACAAAACCAACAACCACGGGATCAAGTGTGAATTGCAGCGGAATAGCTGCGCTTGATTGTGTTGGCTTAACAAATGAAAAAGTGGGAAAAAAGCAACACTAACTCACAAGGCGAACTTAGCACAGTGCGTAGGCAACTGGCTGAGTCAGTGGGATAGTCGGTTCGAATCCTACTGAAAGAAGTCTGATGAGGAAATGTGGTGATTTCCGAAATAGCTATCAATTCTACCATTTTTTCAAATTGTTGTTGCTTTTCCATAATAAGTTTTTCATTAAAAACGGCCTCGAGCTCAATAAAAATTGTTGAATATAATTGTTATAAGGCCATAAAATAACAAAAACATTTAATTAGAACCGTAAACTAAAAAAATTAAGGCGTAAATTATACAATAAAAAATTATAAAAACTTAATTAAAAAGTAACTTAGATATTCATATGCATGCATATATAACCACTTATTGGACTTCATTTATTTGTGCATTCTGTTTATTTACTTGAACCATTATTTGAAAATAATAAAAGAAATTCCTTTTTTACTTATAACGCAATTTTCATCCGCGTTAAGATATATGATGCTGGAGTAGATATATTTTCCTGAAAATTTATCAGCTGGACAATAGGTTGTTTAATATTCATATCAAATAAGCTGAAATACATTTTTTTTTAATTATCGAATGGCACTGCTTTACTATTGTTGTCTATATGTAATTGTTTTAATAAGTAGTTTACAATATTGTTCTCTTACTCTTTTATTACAGCTTATTTGTGTAAACTCTCAATTGGATGCAGCTGCAAATTCTGTTGAAATTACAAACAAAAGCGAAAGGAAGTCAATGGGGTGAAATAAAAATCAAAAGCGATGCAAATGCAACAAAACATATCAACAGTGCCACAATAAGCGGAAAATAGGTTAATAGAAGTAAAAACAAAAAAAAGACAAAAAAATAAACAAAGAAAAAAGCACAACAATCAACAATTCTCATTTATGAATTTGTGGATTCAACACTTGCGAATACAAATATACAAACATATCAGAATGGCAGAGCTATAAAGGACTATTATAAGGAAAAAGGCAATTAAAATAACAGCACTTCGATAGTGAATTAAAAAAAAAAAAAATAAACCAAAAAAAAAAATAGTATTATTTTACAACAAAGTACAAACAAATAAACACCAATAACTGAAATCAACTGCTTAAGCAACAACAACGACAGCAAATATTTATGTTAAGTTGAGCGCATACAAACGTTACGGCATATACCCATTTATGTGTGGCTATACATATATATATATATAATTACATAAAAAGTTATTCCTTAAATGCAGCGTAGCATAAAGAATAACAGCAACTACAAAAGGGTAAATATTAGCAACAAGCGTAAACATAAAAAAACATTAACAACAAAGGGAAATACACACCAACGCAGAAGCAAACAAATTCTAATTGAATGCAGAGCAGAGTAAATTAACGAGAGCGGCAGTCAATACAACCAACTCTTCTAAAGTGGCTACTGAAGTAACAACAACAGAAACTACTCCAAAAACAATAGCAACAAAGCAAACGACATCATAAATGAGAAGTGCGAAAGCGGAAATGTTGCTGCAGCTATAAGGCAGATAATAGTGAAAAACGACGAGAGCTGCAACAAGCAACAGGCAACAAAATGAAAGCAATTTTTGTTACCACTTGAGAAGAACCAACAACAACAGCCATGAAAATAGCAGCGCAATGCAATAAATCGACTAGAAGTTTAGCAAATAAAGCGCGCAACCATATCATAATTAACAAAAACGTCTATGGCCACAGGGAAAACAAGACGAAGCAGTGACAACGCCTAGCAGCACAGCAACGATAGAGGCAAAGGTAATAGGAAGTGACTAGGCATAATAACAAGACAACAGAAGGAGGAGCAGCAGAGACCACAGCCGAAGAGAGTGGAAGCTAGAAATAGCAGCCTAAGCAAAAAGCTGAGTGTGGCAAAGCAAACGCAACGTAACGCAACTATTAGCACAAATATTCTTGAAAGCAATAGCAATAATGAAAACAAATGAATAGCAACAACAGGCAAGCAAACAATGGCATATATCGAGCAATTACATCGACGCTTTAGCTGAACGGAGCAAAATACACAGACATAGATTTTCCACTCAGACGCTTACTACGCTCACTCAACTGGCAAAGCGGCCGTTAGAAGGTAGATAAGAGAAGGCGCGAGAGAAGGGAGTCCTTGTAATGCAGCAAGCATACATATTTGTACACAAACAAATGTAATGCTGCTCAGTTAAGCGAGTGGCAGCACATCGAAGGAAAACAAGGAAGAGCGCGCGCGCTAAATCTAATTATCCGCTACAACGACTTCAATAACAAACATTGCATGCAGCAATAAACCATAACAACAACAACAACAAATAACTTAGAGCGTATCAGTGGCGCGGCAGCAAGTAAGCAAAATTGCCGCTATTGCTGTCAAGTGGAGAGCAACTAAGTAGTCGATTGTGCAAAGCTTAGCAACAACAAAAACAAGTAGTGGAAACGGCAATAAGCAGCTGCATCAACAACAAAAACAAAGACATAAGTAAAAGACAAAACATAAAAATCTTGCGCTCGACTGCACTCAGCGCATCTGGAGCGCGCGCACCCACATACATACATAGACATGAAATACATATATGTATGAATGCATGGACTATTAGCGCGTTTATGAGCCAAGTCAGTGCGATTAAAATTGTATGCATGTGTGTATAAGTATTTTGTGTTAAGCTTGTGATATCATCAAGAGTGTATGTACATACATATGTGGCCATTATATTCAACAACAAATTTTCATTGTTCGAAGCGAATGTTGTTGCTGCTGCTGGTATCATTAATGCAATTTGCTGCAAAGCGGAAATAGTTGACGGAAATTAAACGGCCACTTAAATTCCGGTGTTGCGGTGACGCCATTCAAATCGACGAGGCCCGTAACAACAATAACCCATCATGGTAGTTACAACAAAACCAATTGAAATTATTTCGCATAGCAGCAGTGAATGTCAATTGTAAAATGAGTTGAACGTAAGTTAAGAACAAAACAAAGTCGTATCACGCATATTGAAAGCTTTCATAATCGAGCGTTTTTTGATTATTCGCTGTTACTCGGACATTTCCAAGTGTTATTTGCAAAGCAATATTGGCTACGCATATATAAAAAAAAAAAACAAAAAAACAATTCATCAAGGTAATCAAATTGAATTGGTATATGAGCAGTGACATATCAAATGCAAGGGAGAGAACTGGGTGCAGCTAATTACACTGATATGCGAAAGCTTTTTAGCGGTTTATACTTCGTAAGTGGCAGCGCAGAATTGAGTTTAGTCAAAACCGTAACATATAGGTAGAGTTAAAAACCATTCCAAGTGTACAACGCTCGAAAGCTGCAAAAGCTTTTTTTTAAGAAAAGCTCTGAAAGCGATATTTTCTTTCAACTTAGCAGAAACAGAAGAACGTTTTTACAGCGAAAAATATGATTCAACCCGGCCAGTACTAGAAAAAGTTTTAATTTCGTGAGCGCCAGAATAAAACCCACGCAAAGCTTTAAAAAGCTCGGACAGCGGATTTTGTTGTGACGATTATTGAAACAAATAAAAGAACCACTTGCTAATAAGGAAACCTAAAGTTAAGTGTGATAAAGAAAGCTTATAACGCGAATTTAAGGAAGCTCAAATAAGCTTTAGAGCTTTTAAACCAGTTAAAGGCATTCAAATCAACTGAGGAGACAGGCAAATGAAGTTGTAGATGAACCGGAAAACGCACTCAACAATATAGCCACGTCATAAAATAGTTGGGCCAAATTAACTACTATGAGATACACTTAAAAAATCTGACACTCTTAAAAAAGGTTAAGAAAAAATATTCGTGCAGCTAGGGAAGCTTGCAGGCCTTGTGTCAGAAATGGTCTCCTCAAACGGTGTCTCAGTATCCGCATAACCAAATAAAAACTAGAGTCCCCTAAGTAAAGTAGTGTAAAAGCTTCAATAGCTACCTAAAAGTGGAAAACTTGGAAGCTGTTAGTTAATTCAAAACAGCTCGAAGCTAAATTAGAAGCGCTTTGCGTAAATACCAAGAAAGAAGAGAAAGCTTTACCTGTAACAAAGTGCAGCTTAAAGCTTATTTAAAAGAAGTTAAAGAAACGTGCTTTTACTAATTCAGAACATGTGATCGAACAATATGCAATTTTGCACACACTACGTGAGAAAAGAATTTAACTATGAAACAATTTTACAGCATCCGAAATTTTGTGAAAGCTACAAAGCTACAGAAATCATCTGCCCCACATCCGTTAGAAAAAGTGCAGTTTATTAACCAATGAAAATTTCTCGAATAAATCTGCAAAATAGATAATTAATTACTTAGATGAACCAGTGCTTAATACAAATTCTTGCCGGTAGATACTAAACCTAAGTCCAGCACGTATATCAACGAAAGCACAACTAAAGCAACATACTAAGCAAAAAAAAAAACAAAAAAAAAAACATCAGCTCAGCATCAGTTGATACTCTCCTCTGACGCAAATCACTTACACTAAACTAGCCTCGTGTCATCCCTCCAGCTACTTTATAAAAAATCAATTTCGCAACGAAAAGTTACCCTTTGCCACGGCTGTTGTTTCGCTGCGCTTTTACTTTTTTTTCTGCAGTAGCCACTTTCTTCCGTTTTGCCATTAATTCACTTCCCTCGTCAAAAGTTCCGCCCAACTCACCCTACCACTGATGACTGCCGCTAAAAGACGCGCAAGCAGTGGCGCGACAAATCACAACAACAACACCAACAATGATACGGATGAATATCAACAACAAATGCAACATCTCCTCCAACATCCACAACAACAATATCATAGCACACAGCAACGCCATCCATACCTACAGCAACAGCAGCCGTTGCAGTCGCAACAACATCAACATCAATACCATTATCAACAACAACAACAGTATTCGCAGCATACGTCGCATTCACAATTTCAACCAGAAAATTATCAGTCACATCATCAACAGCAACAACAACAACACCAGCGACAACAACAATCATCGTTGCGTGATTGTTCGGTGAAATTGCCTTTGGATATTCTGTAAGTACTCGTACTGTTTTCGTCTGCTTTCCTTATTGGCAAGGTTTTTGGCTCGAGGAAATAATACATTAGTCCGGTAGTGGACCTGAAAAATTACGGTTGAGAGCACTAGTTCCTCTTTCAGCTTCAAAAGACATTTCGAAACACAGGTGCGAAATCTTATTGACATATTAAAATTGAATGTCAAAGCGACAAAATTTTTAGATTTTTTTGAATGGGCGCTCAATCGACCTCTTAATTGTATGCAGGGTGATCTTGAGCGACGAACCCTTGACGTACCCATGTTGAGCTCCCGATAGGCCATCGCAAGGTATTCCGTTCCCCATATACAATATATCCCAATATGTATATCGAGCAGGTGCTCGCTTTCGGTATAAACAACACCCTGACCACTCACCAAACCTTGGCAATGTACCCCCGTGTGACACAACCAGTAAAAATTGGATCCATCCAACTGCATGATACATCCAGAGTTTTTTGCAACTAGGCGGATACAATGCCATCCGGTTCCGGAGGATCAGAAAGAGTTTATCGCTCAGGCGAGTCGACGTCTGTACGGCAGGTTATTCAAGGCAGTGGCATTATCCCCTGATCCCAACTCGGAGGCGTGAAAAGTGGACATTTAGGGGGAGGAGCTTGAGCGACTCCTCTCCGCTCATAGTCCAGTTACCCGACTCGTACTCAAGTAACTCAGAGGCGCGCGACCGATAGCACACGTCAAAATTTTGAGTTAGGTTTATAAGAATTCATTGCTATTGGGTCCCCACTCACAGCCGCCATCTTCTCTCACTGGAGGGTTTAGAGACTTCAATGGTCCCACTGCACAAATCTTGCGATGCTATAGCGAGACATGCCCTTATTGGGTCACGAGTTCAGAGCTGACCAGCGCAACAAACAGCAGTTATCTCAGTGGCATCTCACACCAACTTTACCGCGGCGGGAGTAGGAAAACATTTTCTACAAATTTTGATGTAAGAAGTTTGAAATTTGGTGAAAATTTGTTGAATTTTTATAGTTTGTGTACAAAATTTCAAATTTGATTCATATCTGTATGTATGTTTGTACATATAGATAACTATATGTAATTATGCTACAGTTTGAATTCAACGGCTTAGAGGATTTAGTAAAAATAAAATTTCTGTTATTTCACTTGTATTGTCTTACTTAAATTTACATTTATTATTGGTGTTTACTTCCTTCTCTATATTCTTTACTTTCCTTTTTAATTGTCCATATTACAAGTGATAGCTACATACTTTCTCGCTTTAGCAGCAAATATCTTAGATTTTCGCAAAGCTAATTTCATTTTCGCGTCAGCTGTCACTTGTTGAGAATGCGTTTATGGTATATTACTTCAGCTTTTCACCTTCAGCTTTTTGCAATGTTCTGGTTTGTTTATTTTTTGTTCACATACTTGTCATCTTCTTATTATTTTATGCTGTAGCCGCCTTAGCAATTTTGGCATACATACATATATTAAATATATAAAAAACGCAAGCGATGTCCTCTGGCAAAATTGTACATAATCTGCACATAGATGCATTAAAAGTCCATAATTCACGTAAATCTAACAACATGTCTAGGTTAATGTCATTATGATAATGTCATGCGGGGCAAAAGCGGTGCTTTTTAAGATTGAAATATTGGCTTAAAAGTCGATATAATGCAAAGCGCCCAGGGATGGATTTTAAATATTTGGTGGCCGACTAATAAATAACAGCATCGCACATTTGTATGTGTGAATTTATTTTGTGTACATTTTCGAAAAAGCACTAACGGGAATGCTTACCGGAAGCTATTGGAAAACAGGTGAATATTTGAATGGCAACGCGCCGTTAATGAGTATGTATTTTGCTACTCACTCATTTTCTGCATTAGGTCGAGGCCGCACAATGAGTAAAAAAACAAAACGGTGAGCGCCTCAAACTCAAAAGATATATCACACTATCACGGACTTCCAAAAAAATTAATATTAGTAGATTTTACATACAAAAAATGATAGAAGTTGCTAAATTTTTTTTTAAGAAACAATGTTAGTTAGTTGCTACTAATTTAGAATAAATCAAGGCGAATTCACACAAGGTGGTGTTATCGGAGCAGCTGTACTTTTGCCTTGGGGTTTTTAATGGCAAAATTATGTATTTGTCGTAATTTTTGATGTTTTCACCCAAATACATTTTTAATTGATAAAGCGAGCTCGCTTTCGAGATTTACTCAAAAAGATTTTTGATTCGAATTTTATTCCATCACGGATGCCGTAATTCTGGCACTGTATTAATTTAAAAAGCGGCTCTAACAATTACATATCTTTATTTTAAAATTTTTTTTTATTAAAATTAGAACGCATTGCATCCGAAAAATATTTACATAAACAGTTGATAGAGACGCGATTTCATTTTTAAATTGGTTATGGTCAGAGTTTTTAAAAAGGGTAAATATAGAGTTAGCGAAAACGACAAAAAATATGATAAGATATGATAAAATAAATAAAACAAAATTTTAAAATTTCCTTATGTAGGGTTAATGATGAATTTCCGCTAAGCATTAAATGCCCAAAATTTTAATCACAACCTTGGACATTAAGTTCATAAAAATAGCCATTAGTGCGATTCCGGAAACATAGCTAAGTGACATTTTTGGTGAAATGACAACTTTGCGAATAAAATTTTATGTATGAGCTATCGCAACTCCGGATAGAATATGTAAATTTTTTCAAAATGCTTCCTGTAATTTTTTTTTTCAAAGTGTTTATGAATTGTTAGCTACTTGATAGCTTTTGAATAAATCTCTTTATTGAAATTGTTATGAAAAATGTATCTTTACTTTAAAAATTATAATAAAAGTTTGGTCAGATCGCAGTGTTTTGTTCCTTATTAATTAGAAGACGTTATTTGCCCAAATATATGAATGGGGATATTTTTTTTGCCGATTTCAGCATTGATTATTTCTATTTCGATTCGAGTTGATTCAAAAATCGATTTTCTTTTTTTATTTCAATATGACATCTCTAATCTGAATATGCTCTAATGTATGCCCCCACATATGTATGTATATGCGTGCATTTATGTGAAACCCCAATAAAATTTACATATTTTGCCACGAAATTGTGTGAACGAAGCACGGCGCTGAAGCAGGTTAAATGTGCTTAGTTGTCATATAAATCGTTGCTGCTTATTGTGCAAACAAACGCATGCAACCTCACGCATACGAGGTAGGTGCATATATAAATATGTATGTACACAATATTTTACCCGAAATGTTCAAAAAAGTTCGAATACCTCGCATCGAGCTGAGAACTGGTACAATTATTATTCCATCTGGTGGTAATATTATCTGGAATGTTTTTATTTGATATTTTTTATGGAATTTTAACTGCAATAGAGGAAGTGAGAGAGGAAGGATTTTATGAACTTTGCTTGTCACCGCCCGCCACTAAAACTTTTTGGTGTATGTGTTCATGTAATAAAAAAAATTCGAACGTAGATGTTTCCTATCGATTTTTTGCTACTCTTTTGATTAGTGAATTTTGTTTTTTAAACGTAATATTGATTTTCAACATCTAAGAAAAATTTTTCTGAAATTTGTTATGCTTATAGGAAATAGGTTAATTGTGAAAACAAATATTTTTAAAGCAAGCTTTCTAAGTATGAACGAAATCGCCTGATAAATACTGGTTAGCCAAATATATCGACTCGTGCGCCATTTATCGGCAAAATTTTTAGTGGAGTTATTCCTTTTCGTGTAGCTTATATACACTCTAAATATGAACCAAATTGGACTATAAATACGGGATTTTCAAATATCTTAAATCCTGCGCCACCTATCGGATTAACTCATCTTTCGTATTGCATTGTCGTCGGGTTCTGAGCCAAGTGTGAAGTCTCAAAAAAAAAAAAATCGGCAGGCTAATAATTTTCCCAGGTCTCAGCCTGATCCGAGATGTTCAGATTTTTACCCTGAACAGTTCACATAAAATGCCTCATATATGGTCTACGAGCGCCACTTGCAAAAGCAATAACAACCATATTAACAGCGTCACTGCAAAAACCTACAATGACAGCGGCATTTTAATAACAAAGTAAACAAGCAAAATATTGCGTAAATTACATAAACACAGCAGACGTGAAATTACGCAACACTCATACATACATACGCCACATGCACCTACCATTACAAGTCGGCCAGCAAAATGTTACTCCATACGCACATGTATACGCAACGCGGTTAATTTTCTTTTTATCACATTTTGTTGTTTGAAACGTGCGTAATCCGCGTTACAATTACCCAATTTGCACGGCTGTTGCGCCGATAAGATGCTTGCCTGTCTGCTTGTCTGTTGCTGAATCCGCTGAATGTCTGATATTGTTGGGTATCGGATGGGATGGGAGCTTAGCGCTAACCTTGGCTTATGTATGTATATATTTTAATTTGATTTGTATCAGAAAAAACGTTAATGCAAAATGGGGTACTTAATGCATACATTACATAAATACGTACAGATGCATGAAAATATTGTTGCACACATACGAGTAGAATAAAAATAAAAAATAAAAATATTTATGTATGTAAAAAATTCATTCGACTTTTTAATGTTTTTTGCCGCTACCTCCGTCTGGGTTTGCAAAAAAAGTTCACAATTTGCAAATGAAGTTATTTGTGTTTGATAGGTTAACGAGAAAACCTGCAATTTAGACATTTTTAAAAGGGGATTAACTAACGATTTTATGTGTGTATTTTGTATGTATATAAGTATTTGTGTATTTTCTTTATAAGTAATCAGCAGCATATATATGTATACGTGTTTATATGCTTTGATGTGTTGGCACTTAACTATTCGCCTGTGTGTTTTTCACGATGCTATTAAATACACAATTCATGTGCATTTCACATGGCAGACGGCAGTTAAGTGGAGCAAAAAATGAATAAAGGAAAGAATAAATAAAAGAAGTGAGCCGTTGAAAAATGCAAAATTAGCATAAAACATTTTTACACTTCAAGAAAATAATGAGCGTAAATAGTGCTTGGCTGAAAAATGTGCGAATATACAAAAAACCACAACCGAGTAAGGGGAAATAATTAGATGAAATAATTATAAGGTTTTAATTGAAGCTAGAAACGTGCGGTGGTACTGCAATGAAGGGCCAACTAATTAAAAAAAAATCTAGCGTGAATTTTGATATATATTCGATTTTAATAACAGCAGTCAAGCAGGACTTTTCATTTGCGTGTAAAACTTTCATGATAGATATTAAGTAAGGTTTCACTGTCTAGTTAAGCAAAAAATGTAACGGAAAGATTCGAATACTTTACGTAGTTAAAGAAGTTGTATTATTTATATTTGGAACTCAGTACAAATATTTTCTCATTTTATTCTCTACAGTTGGTTATTCTATTTCCAAGTTTTTTTTTACTACTTGCTAAACTCTTTTATTTTTTTGATTTTACTCTTGCATTGTTTTTGGTTCCACTAGTATATACGGAAAGGGTTCGTCACTCGTACGCAGAGCGAGCATACGTAGAGAAGGCACTTATGTCTCCGACTTTGCTTGGTCATCGGAGTCGACCGTTCGCGGCTAGCTATTCATATACTCCCGCTGACTATTCACACATCGACACGGGTACCTCAACACCTTGACTTAGGCTGATGCTAATGCGGCTATCACGACATCGAAGTTTCACACTTTATATAAAGTGCCCAAAAATTCAAAAAAATATCACCAAAATGTTCACCTTTTTATTCGGAGTTACTAGAAAATTTTCGAGTATGCACAAAGTGCAAGTTTAAAGGTTTTCAGTCTGTTTTTGTGGAGGGTGTTGCGGGTCTCTTCCATATAAACAAAAATAAATTGTGTTTATTCGTTATATGGAAGCAAAAGTGACAAAAAAATTCTAAAAAATTCAACGGTAATTTTTAGCGACTTGAACTTGCACTACTTACAAAAAAAGGAATGGGCTACAAAATTGCATGTTCGAAAATTTATTGAAATTCTGAAAAAAAGCTGAAAATTGTGATTACAATTTGTCTTTACTTTATAATTGTTAAACTGTAATATATATGGTTTGTGTTATATAATGAACTATATTTTCATAAGTATTTAATGCAAACAAATTTTCATGAAAATATTAGTGAATTTTATATTAGACTAGCCAATGCCCGCTTACTTCGCGGNACAGACAGACAGACAGACAGACAGACAGACAGACAGACAGACAAAAATTCTAAAAATGGTTGATTTGGCTTCTGGTGCTCTAATAAAGACCCCCCGCATTAATTTTTCTTTAATATCTATAATGTACAGACATCGACCTGTTACAATTTTATTATATGTATAGAAAAGAGTGTACAATTTCAGTTGTGGCCTAGTGTAGCAGTATAGCGTTTGTTAAGTATCAATTTTGAACTGATTTTTTTGCTTTATTTTAAACTAAATAGTTTGAACTTTGAGTTATTTTCTGCACTTCAGCTCCAATGTATGTACTCTTCTAATGGTATATAATTCTTTATACTTAGATGTATAGATTAGCTGTAAAAGAGGTGTTTGCCTATTTATATATATGTAAAATATATTTACAAATAAGGCTACTATCCACTTAAAACATATTCAAATATGAAAACCTGCGTGTTTTCCCGCTTATATCTTTCGCACCTCTTCGGGGTCTTCTGTACATCGCACAACAACTCCATAATTTACCATTATTTTTGCATAAAAACATTTTTTTTTGACGTAGAATACGTCTTACCTTAAGGTATGGGGGCTATGTTCAAATGTTGTAGTTGTAATTTTTAGAGCTTCACAAAAACGCTTATTGCATGAGAAAAGTATGGCGTTTCAAAGATAAAATTCCAAACCTGTCGACAGATTCATTTTTGTAAATAACCAATTCGGTTTCTGTCGCAAAAACAACGGTAAACATTGCCTTATTTTGGGGTAAATTTTGAGCCTTTAAAGTGCTCTAGCAACTTATTGTTGGCATATATAACTTTCATTTTCGGGATATAGGTTCTTTGGAGCAGTAGAAATATTGTCGGGTACAAATTTTATATAAATTTAACAAATATTGAGTATTTTAAGGCAAAAAATTGTTAAAAAAATTTGCAAATTTTTTTTCATTACCAAAATGCTCGAGAACCGCTCGAATGATTTTGTTTTTGTTTTCTTTAATCAAAAATTCAAGAGTTTTCCTTTCGTTTGGTATATGGGAAGTATTGGTTGATATCTTCTATATATGTTTATTTTATTCAAATATATGGGCATAAATGATTTTCCATACAAAATCACCTCGTCATCATTTTGCAAACACGTGCATATGTTGGAAGTGTGGGAAGGAGACAAAAAGTATGTATGCGTATGTAATGCGGCTTTTGATAATACGTACATATATAGTTAACTTTATTGCTGGCTGCCATAAAAAATTAACAAACACGCTAAGCTTTTCCAACTAAATATTGTAGTTGAATGTTTTCATTTTATAACTATTGCGTGCTGTATAAAATAATGTGAGTTTAATGTGTGAAAAGCTTGCTAAAACCACACTGTGCTACCTCCATTCCATTTTCTCAGAATCTTCGCATTTTGCTTTCGTTTAGCACAAAATGATTTTTCTGGCTCGTTTAGGTTTACGGTACTTAATAATAAATAATTTTCCACATAATTCTTCTTTTGGCTTTCGTTATATATGTGAAGTATTTGTATGACACGACGCTAAAAAAAATTGGGCAAGTCTTGGAAATTTCGCAGAAGCACACACATAACTACAAGTATTTGTGTTTTATCCAAACTTGCAGGCAAAAAACTTGCGCAGAAACTCGAAAACGGGTTATTCATGAATAATTCTTAGTTCAAACGATCCATACCCAAAAAGCAAAAAAAAAAAAATAATGTTTTTAATGCAAAAATAGTGGTAAATTATGGAGTTGTTGTGCGATGTACAGCAGACCCCGAAGAAATGCATAAGATATAAGCGGGAAAACACGCAGGTTTTCATATTTGAATACGTTTCAAGTGGATGGTAGCTTTATTTGTAAATATATCTTACATATATATAAATAGGCAAACAGGTTTTGTTTACACCTCTTTTACAGATAATCTATACATCTAAGTATAAAGAATTATATACCATTAGAAAAGTACATACATTGGAGCTGAAGTGCAGAAAATAACTAAAATTTCAAACTATTTATTTTAAAATAAAGCAAAAAAATCAGTTCAAAATTGATACTTAACAAACGCCATACCAGTACACTAGGCGACAAATGAAAGTGTACACTTTTTTATAATATAAAATTCTCGAATATTTTCGTGAACAATTTTTTACATTAATTATTTATGAAAATATGGTTCATTCTATAATATAAACCATTTAAATCAAAGTTTAACAATTATAAAGTAAAGACAAATTGTAATCAAAATTTTCAGCTTTCTTTCAGAATTTCAAAAAGTTTTCGAATATGCAATTTTGTAGCCCATTCAATTTTGGTAAGTAGTGCAAGTTCAAGTCGCTAAAAATTACCGTTGAATTTTTTAGAATTTTTTGTCACTTTTGCTTCCATATAACGAATAAACACAATTAATTTTTGTTTATATGGAAGAGACCCGCAATACCCTCCACAAAAAAAAGTCTGAAAACCTTCAAACTTGCACTTTGTGCATACTCGAAAATTTTCTAATAGCTCCGAATAAAAAGGTGAACATTTTGATGAAATTTTGTTTGAATTTTTGGGTACTTTATATAAAGTGTGAAACTTCGATGTCGAGATAGCCGCACCAGCATCACCCTAAGTCGAGGTGTTGAGCTACACGTGCCGATGTCTGAATAGTCAGCGGGAGTATATTGAATAGCTAGCCGCGAACGGTCGCCTCCGATGACCAAGCAAAGTCGGAGACATAAGTGCCTTCTCTACGTATGCTCGCTCTGCGTACGAGTGACGAACCCTTTCCGTATATACTAGTGGAACCAAAAACAATGCAAAAACCAAAAAAATAAAGGAGTTTAGCAAGTAGTAACAAAAAACTTGCAAATTGAACAACTGCCTGTAGAAAATAAAATGAGAAAATATTTTCACTGAGTTCCAAATATAAATAATACAACTTCTTTAACTACGTAAAGTATTCGAATCTTTCCGTAAATTTGTTTGCTTAACTAGACAGTGAAACCTTACTCATTATCTATCATGAACGTGTTAGAAATGGCTTTAAGCTATCTATTCTAATATATTTTACAGGCAAAAGAAGAGTCCTGCTTGACTGCTGTTATTAAAATCGAATATATATCAAAATTCACACAATTTTTTTTTTTAATTAGTTGGCCCCTCATTACCGTACAATTGCAAGTTTCTAGCTTCAATTAAAACCTTATAATTATTTCATCTAATTATTTCCCCTTACTCGGTTGTGGTTTTTTGTATATTCGCACATTTTTCAGCCAAGCACTATTTACGCTCATTATTTTCTTGAAGTGTAAAAATGTTTTATGCTAATTTTGCATTTTTCAACGGCTCACTTCTTTTATTTATTCTTTCCTTTATTCATTTTTTGCTCCACTTAACTGCCGTCTGGCATGTGAAATGCACATGAATTGTGTATTTAATAGCATCGTGAAAAACACACAGGCGAATAGTTAAGTGCCAACACATCAAAGCATATAAACACGTATACATATATATGCTGCTGATTGCTTATAAAGAAAATACACAAATACTTACATATACATACAAAGGTCCAAAACCCTACTTCTTCTGCTGGATATCGCCCACTGTGCATGCTGGACTCAACCGGTAAGGTACTCGAGCATATTATAAAACGTAGACTCGAAGAGGCCACAGAGATTCATCTATCTAAAAACCAATTCGGCTTCAGGAAAAGGTGTTCAACTACAGACGCAATCGATGTAGTTAAAGCAATCGCTGAAAAGGCCATTGCTGGCAAGCGGTGGTTGGGTGGTACTAAGAAATATTGCCTGGTTGTCACCCTTGACGTCAAAAATGCGTTTAACAGTGCGAGCTGGAAGGAAATTTTAAATGCCCTCCGCGCCTTAGAGGTGCCAACTTACCTGCAGGCAATCATTTCCAACTATCTTTCGGATAGAATTCTTCGCTATGACAGCGAAAAACAAACGACTGACAAAGTAGTATCATCCGGCGTGCCCCAGGGATCGGTACTAGGACCCCTCCTGTGGAACGTCATGTACGATGGCATCCTGCGACTAAAAGTCCACAAAAGCGCAACGTTTGTAGGTTTCGCGGACGACGTATCAATCGTGGTGGAGGCCAAAACACTCAGAGAAATTACAGACATTGCGGAAGCCGCAATAACAGCAGCCAAGCAATGGTTAAATGCTAAGGCGCTAACGCTAGCAGACCACAAGACCGAGGCTGTACTTATAAGCACCCGTAAGAAAGTTGAAAAGGTTGTACTTAGAGTAGGAGATAGCGTTATAGAGTCGAAACCATATGTGAAGTATCTTGGCGTCCTTATAGATCATCGCCTATGCTTCCGTGACCACTTAGAGTATGCTAACCAAAAAGCTGCGGGGACGGCAGCCGCTCTTTCTCGGTTAATGGCGAACATCGGCGGGCTAAGACAGGCGACAAGGCAAATCCTAGCAGCAGTGGTGACATCCATACTCTTATACGGGACAACGGTCTGGAGTAACGCCTTCAAGCGCCCTTCGTATACTCGGGGTATTAGGGCTACGCATCGTCTCTGTGCTCTTAGAGTCTGTTCAGCTTTTAGAACAGTATCACAAGAAGCAGCCCTTGTTATAGCAGGCCTATGCCCACTCGACCTCGTGGCTCAAGAAATGAGCGACACAAGACAGGCAAAGCGTGACCAAACACACGCTGCCGGAACCGTGGACAAAAATGCACTGAGGCAGCGCAGCATATCCCAGTGGCAGAAAAGATGGGAGAAAGCGTCGAACGGTAGGTGGACTTATCGGCTTATCACGAACATTGGCGCCTGGGTGGAACGACAACACGGTGAGGTAGATTTCTACCTCACACAAATTCTGAGCGGGCACGGATGCTTTAAGGCTTATCTCCACCGCTTTCGACATGAAGAGGACCCATATTGCGACCACTGCGGACAAGCCGCTATTGAAGATGCGGAACACGTATTTTTCGCATGCCCCCGATTTAGCGCGCTGAGGAGCAGACTTAATCAAGCGCTAGGAATAAAGGCTTCCCCAGGAAATC